>NW_027480449.1:4568356-4872913 GCF_051401765.1 Calliopsis andreniformis
CTATTGGGGATTGAGGATTGACAACTGATTCTTGAGGACTGAGGGCTGAAGATTGAGGATTCAGGATTGAGGATTCAGAATTGTGGTTTGAGGACTGAGGATTGATGATTGAAGATTCAGTATTGGGGGTTGAGGATTGAGGATTGAGGATGGAGGATTGAGGATGAGGGCTGAGGGTTGAAGGTTGAGGTCTGAGGACTCAGGGCTGAGGATTGAGGATTGAGAATTGAGGATCGAGGATTGAGGATTGAAGATTGAGGATGGGGTATTGAGGATTGAAGAATGAGGATGGAGGATGGGCGATTGAGGATTGAGGATTGAAGATTGAGTATTGTGGATTGAAGATTGAGGATTGAGGATTGAGGATTGAGGATTGAGGATTGAGGATTGAGAATTGAAGATTGAGGATTGGGGACTGAGTGTTGAGGGTTGAGTGATGAGGATTGATGTTTGTGGATAGAGATTTGAAGATTGCAGATTGAGTATTGAGTATTGAAACCTCTGAATTGAGGATATTCTATTGAGGATTGAGGATTGACAACTGATTGATGAGGACTGAGGGCTGAAGATTGAGGATTCAGTGTTGAGGATTCAGAATTGAGGTTTGAGGACAGAGGATTGAGGATTGATGATTGAGGATTGAGGATTGAGGATTGAGGATTGAAGATTCAGTATTGAGGATTGAAGATTGAGGATTGAGGTTTGAGGATTGAGGATTGAGTATTGAGGATTCAGGGTTGAGGATTCAGGATTGAGGATTCAGGATTGTGGTTCGAGGACAGAGGATTGAGGCTTGAGGATTGAGCATTGAGGATTGAGGATTGAGGATTGAGGATTGAGGATTGAGGATTGAACATTGAGGATTGAGGATTGAAGATTGAGTATTGAGGATTGAAGATTGAGGATTGAGGATTGACGATTGAGGATTGAGGATTGAGGATTGATGTTTGAGGTCTGAGGATTGGGGATAGAGGATTGAGAATTGAGGATTGAGGATTGAGGATTGAGGATTCAGGATTGAGGATTCAGGATTGAGGATTCAGAATTGTGGTTCGAGGACAGAGGACTGAGGCTTGAGGATTGAGGATTGAGGATTGAGGATTGAGGATTGAGGATTGAGGATTTAAGATTGAGGATTGGGTATTGAGGATTGAACAATGAGGATTGAGGATTGAGGATTGAGGATTGAGGACTGAAGATTGAATATTGATGATTGAAGATTGAGGATTGGGGATTGAGGGACGTGGATTGGGGACCAGGACTGAGGTTTGAATATTGACGTTTGAGGTCAGAGGATTTAGGATTGAGGATTGAGAATTGAGGATTGAGGATTGGGGATTGAGGATTCAGGATTGAGGATTCAGGATTGAGGATTCAGGATTGTGGGTCGAGGACAGAGGACTGAGGCTTGAGGATTGAGGATTGAGGATTGAGGATCGAGGATTGAGGATTGAGGATTTAAGATTGAGGATTGGGTATTGAGGATTGAACAATGAGGATTGAGGATTGAGGATTGAGGATTGAGGACTGAAGATTGAATATTGATGATTGAAGATTGAGGATTGGGGATTGAGGGATGTGGATTGGGGACCAGGACTGAGGGTTGAATATTGACGTTTGAGGTCTGAGGATTGAGGATTGAGGATTGAGAATTGAGGATTGAGGATTGAGGATTGAGGATTGAGGATTGAGGATTGAGGATTGAGGACTGAGGATTGAAGATTGAGGATTGAGGATTGAGGATTAAAGGTTGAGCATTGAGGATTGAAGATTGAGGATTGAAGATTGAGGATTGATGATTGAGGATTGAGGATTGAGGATTGAGGATTGAGGACTGAATATTGAAGATTGAGAATTGGTGATTGAGGATTGAGTATTGAGGATTGAGGATAGAGTATTGGGGATTGCGGATTGAACATTGAGGATTGAGGATTGAGGATTGAGGATTGAGGATTGTGGATTGAGGATTGAGGATTGAGGATTGAGGATTGAGGATTGAAGATTGAATATTGATGATTGAAGGTTGAGGATTGAGGATTGAGGGTTGTGGATTAAGGACGAGGACTGAGGGTTGAGTATTAATGTTTGAGAACTGAGGATTGAGGATAGAGGATTGAGAATTGAGGATTGAGGATTGAGGATTGAGAATTGAGGAATGAAGATTGAGGATTGGGTATTGCGGATTGAATATTGAGGGTTGAGGATTGAGGATTGAGGATTCAGGATTGAGGATTCAGGATTGAGGATTCAGGATTCTGGTTCGAGGACAGAGGATTGAGGCTTCAGGATTGAGGATTGAGGATTGAGGATTGAGGATTGAGGATTGAGGATTTAAGATTGAGGATTGGGTATTGAGGATTGAACATTGAGGATTGAGGATTGAGGATTGAGGATTGAGTATTGGGGATTGCGGATTGAAAATTGAGGATTGAGGATTGAGGATTGAGGACTGAAGATTGAATATTAATGATTGAAGATTGATGATTGAGGATTGAGAGTTGTGGATTGAGGACGAGGACTGAGGGTTGAGTATTGATGTCTGAGGTCTGAGGATTGAGGATTGAGGTTTGAGAATTGAGGATTGAGGATTGAGGACTGAAGATTGAGAATTGGGTATTGAGGATTGAAGAATGAGGATTGAGGATTGAGGATTGAGGATTGAGGATTGAAGATTGATTATTGAGGATTGAAGATTGAGGATTGAGGACTGAGGATTGAGGATTGAGGATTGAGGATTGAGGATTGAGGATTGAGGATTGAAGATTGAGTATTGAGGATTGAAGATTGAGTATTGAGGATTGAGGATTGAGGATTGAGGATTGAGGATTGAGGATTGAGGTTTGAGGATTGAGGATTGAGGACTGAGGATTGAAGATTGAGGATTGAGGATTGAGGATTAAAGGTTGAGCATTGAGGATTGAAGATTGAGGATTGAAGATTGAGGATTGATGATTGAGGATTGAGGATTGAGGATTGAGGATTGAGGACTGAATATTGAAGATTGAGAATTGGTGATTGAGGATTGAGTATTGAGGATTGAGGATAGAGTATTGGGGATTGCGGATTGAACATTGAGGATTGAGTATTGAGGATTGAGGATTGAGGATTGTGGATTGAGGATTGAGGATTGAGGATTGAGGATTGAGGATTGAAGATTGAATATTGATGATTGAAGGTTGAGGATTGAGGATTGAGGGTTGTGGATTAAGGACGAGGACTGAGGGTTGAGTATTAATGTTTGAGAACTGAGGATTGAGGATAGAGGATTGAGAATTGAGGATTGAGGATTGAGGATTAAGGATTGAGGATTGAAGATTGAGGATTGGGTATTGCGGATTGAATATTGAGGGTTGAGGATTGAGGATTGAGGATTCAGGATTGAGGATTCAGGATTGAGGATTCAGGATTCTGGTTCGAGGACAGAGGATTGAGGCTTTAGGATTGAGGATTGAGGATTGAGGATTGAGGATTTAAGATTGAGGATTGGGGATTGAGGATTGAACATTGAGGATTGAGGATTGAGGATTGAGGATTGAGTATTGGGGATTGCGGATTGAACATTGAGGATTGAGGATTGAGGATTGAGGATTGAGGATTGAAGATTGAGTATTGAGGATTGAAGATTGAGTATTGAGGATTGAAGATTGAGGATTGTGGATTGAGGATTGAGGATTGAGTAATGAAGACTGAGGATTGGGGATTGAGGATTGACGATTGAGGATTGCGTATTGAGGATTGAGAATTGAGGATTGAGGATTGAAGATTGAGTATTGAGGATTGAAGGTTGGGAATTGAGGATTGAGGATTGAGGATTGAAGATGAGGGCTGAGGGTTGAGGATTGAGGTTTGAGGTCTGAGGATTGAGGATTGAGGATTGAGAGTTGAGGATTGAGGGTTGAGGATTGACGATTGAGCATTGGGTATTGAGGATTGAAGAATGAGCATTGAGGATTGAGGATTGAGGATTGAGGATTGAAGATTGAGGATTGAGGATTGAGGTTTGAGGATTGAAGATTGAGTATTGAGGGCTGAAGATTGAGGATTGAGGATTGAGGATTGAAGATTGAGGATTGAGGATTGACGATTGAAGATTGAGGATTGGGGACTGAGAGTTGATGGTTGAGTGATGAGAATTGATGTTTGTGGATAGAGATATGAAGGTTGCAGATTGAGTATTGCGTATGGAAAACTCTGAACTGAGGATAATCTAGTGAGGATTGAGGATTGACAACTGATTGTTGAGGACTGAGGGCTGAAGATTGAGGATTCAGGATTGAGGATTCAGGACTGTGGTATGAGGACTGTGGATTGAGGATTGAGGATTGGGGATTGAAGATTGAGGATCGAGGATTGAAGATTGAAGATTGGGTATTGAGGATTGAACATTGAGTATTGAGGATTGAGGATTGAGGATTGAGGATTGAGGATTGAAGATTGAATATTGATGATTGAAGGTTGAGGATTGAGGATTGAGGGTTATGGATTCAGGACGAGGACTGAGGGTTGAGTATTGATGTTTGAGGTCTGAGGATTGAGGATAGAGGATTGAGAATTGAGGATTGAGGATTGAGGATTGAAGATTGAGGATTGGGTATTGAGGATTGAAGAATGAGGATTGAGGATTGAGGATTGAGGATTGAGGATTGAAGATTGATTATTGAGGATTGAAGATTGAGGATTGAGGACTGAGGATTGAGGATTGAGGATTGAGGATTGAGGATTGAGGATTGAGGATTGAAGATTGAGTATTGAGGATTGAAGATTGAGTATTGAGGATTGAGGATTGAGGATTGAGGATTGAGGATTGAGGATTGAGGTTTGAGGATTGAGGATTGAGGACTGAGGATTGAAGATTGAGGATTGAGGATTGAGGATTAAAGGTTGAGCATTGAGGATTGAAGATTGAGGATTGAAGATTGAGGATTGATGATTGAGGATTGAGGATTGAGGATTGAGGATTGAGGACTGAATATTGAAGATTGAGAATTGGTGATTGAGGATTGAGTATTGAGGATTGAGGATAGAGTATTGGGGATTGCGGATTGAACATTGAGGATTGAGTATTGAGGATTGAGGATTGAGGATTGTGGATTGAGGATTGAAGATTGAATATTGATGATTGAAGGTTGAGGATTGAGGATTGAGGGTTGTGGATTAAGGACGAGGACTGAGGGTTGAGTATTAATGTTTGAGAACTGAGGATTGAGGATAGAGGATTGAGAATTGAGGATTGAGGATTGAGGATTGAGGATTGAGGATTTAAGATTGAGGATTGGGTATTGAGGATTGAACATTGAGGATTGAGGATTGAGGATTGAGGATTGAGGACTGAAGATTGAATATTGATGATTGAAGATTGAGGATTGGGGATTGAGGGATGTGGATTGGGGACCAGGACTGAGGGTTGAATATTGACGTTTGAGGTCTGAGGATTGAGGATTGAGGATTGAGAATTGAGGATTGAGGATTGAGGATTGAAGATTGAGGATTGGGTATTGAAGATTGAAGAATGAGGATTGAGGATTGAGGATTGAGGCCTGAGGATTGAGAATTGAGAACTGAGGATGAGGACTGAGGGCTGAGGGTTGAGGTTTGAGGAATGAGGATTGGGGGTTGAGGATTGAGGATTGAGGATTGAGGATTGAGGATTGAGTACTGAAGATTGAGTATTGATGACTGAGGATTGAGGATTGAGGATTGTGGATTGAGGGTTGAGGATTGAGGATTGGAGATTGAGTATTGAGGATTGAAGATTGAGGATTGAGTATTGAGGATCGAGGATTGAGCATGAGGGCTGAGGGTTGAGGATTGAGGTTTGAGGGTTGAGGGTTGAGGATTGAGGATTGAGGATTCAGGTTTGAGGATTCAGGATTGAGGATTCAGGATTGTGTTTCGAGGACAGAGGATTGATGCTTGAGGATTGAGTATTGAGGATTGAGGATTGAGGATTGAGGATTGAGGATTGAGGATTTAAGATTGAGGATTGGGTATTGAGGATTGAACAATGAGGATTGAGGATTGAGGGTTGAGGATTGAGGACTGAAGATTGAATATTGATGATTGAAGATTGAGGATTGGGGATTGAGGGATGTGGATTGGGGACCAGGACTGAGGGTTGAATATTGACGTCTGAGGTCTGAGGATTGAGGATTGAGGATTGAGAATTGAGGATTGTGGATTGAGGATTGAGGATTGAGGATTGAGGATTGAGGATTGAGGACTGAGGATTGAAGATTGAGGATTGAGGATTGAGGATTGAGGATTGAGGATTGAGGATTGAGGATTGAGTATTGAAGATTGAGGATTGATGATTGAGGATGGAGGATTGAGGATTGAGGATTGAGTGTTGGGGATTGAGGATTGAAGATTGAGGATTTGTTGTTGAGGATTGAAGAATGAGGATTGAGGATTGAGGATTGAGGATTGAGGATTGAGGATTGAAGATTGAGTATTGAGGATTAAAGATTGAGGATTGAGGATTGGGGATTGAGGATTGAGGATTGAGGATTGACAACTGATTGTTGAGAACTGAGGGCTGAAGATTGAGGATTCAGGATAGAGGATTCAGAATTGAGGTTTGAGGACTGAGGATTGAGGATTGAGGATTAAAGATTGAATATTGATGATCGAAGATTGAGGATAGAGGATTGAGGGTTGTGTATTGAGGACGAGGACTGAGGGTTGAGTATTGATGTCTGAGGTCTGAGGATTGAGGATTGAGGATTGAGAATAGAGGATTGAGGATTGAGGAATGAAGATTGAGGATTTGGTGTTGAGGATTGAAGAATCAGGATTGAGGATTGAGGATTGAGGATTGAGGATTGAAGATTGAGTATTGAGGATTGAAGATTGAGGATCGAGGATTGAGGATTGAGGATTGAGGATTGAGGATTGAGGATTGAAGATTGAGTATTGATGATTGAATATTGAGGATTGAGGATTGATGACTGAGTATTGAGGATTGAACATTGAGGATTCAGGATTGAGGATTGAGGTTTGAGGAATGAGGATTGAGGATTGAGGGTTGTGGATTGGGGACCAGGACTGAGTGTTGAATATTGATGTTTGAGGTCTGAGGATTGAGGATTGAGGATTGAGAATAGATGATTGAGGATTGAGGATTGAAGATTGAGGATTGGGTATTGAGGATTGAAGAATAAGGATTGAGGATTGAGGATTGAGGCCTGAGGATTGAAAATTGAGAACTGAGGGTGAGGACTGAGGGCTGAGGGTTGAGGTTTGAGGAATGAGGACTAACGATTGAGGATTGAGGATTGAAGATTGAGTGTTGAGGATTGAAGATTGTCGATTGAGGATTGAGGATTGAGGATTGAGGATTGAAGATTGAGGATTGGGGACTGAGTGTTGAGGGCTGAGTGATGAGAATTGATGTTTGTGGATAGAGATTTGAAGATTGCAGATTGAGTATTGCGTATGGAAAACTCTGAACAGAGGATATTCTATTGAGGATTGAGGATTGACAACTGATTGTTGAGGACTGAGGGCTGAAGATTGAGGATTCAGTATTGAGGATTCAGGATTGTGGTTTGAGGACAGAGGATTGAGGATTGAGGTTTGAGGATTGAGGATTGAGGATAGAGGATTGAAGATTGAGGATTGGGTATTGAGGATTGAACATTGAGTATTGAGGATTGAGGATTGAGGATTGAGGATTGAGGATTGAAGATTGAATATTGATGATTGAAGGTTGAGGATTGAGGGTTGAGGGTTATGGATTCAGGACGAGGACTGAGGGTTGAGTATTGATGTTTGAGGTCTGAGGATTGAGGATAGAGGATTGAGAATTGAGGATTGAGGATTGAGGACTGAAGATTGAGAATTGGGTATTGAGGATTGAAGAATGAGGATTGAGGATTGAGGATTGAGGATTGAGGATTGAAGATTGATTATTGAGGATTGAAGATTGAGGATTGAGGACTGAGGATTGAGGATTGAGGATTGAGGATTGAGGATTGAGGATTGAGGATTGAAGATTGAGTATTGAGGATTGAAGATTGAGTATTGAGGATTGAGGATTGAGGATTGAGGATTGAGGATTGAGGATTGAGGTTTGAGGATTGAGGATTGAGGACTGAGGATTGAAGATTGAGGATTGAGGATTGAGGATTAAAGGTTGAGCATTGAGGATTGAAGATTGAGGATTGAAGATTGAGGATTGATGATTGAGGATTGAGGATTGAGGATTGAGGATTGAGGACTGAATATTGAAGATTGAGAATTGGTGATTGAGGATTGAGTATTGAGGATTGAGGATAGAGTATTGGGGATTGCGGATTGAACATTGAGGATTGAGTATTGAGGATTGAGGATTGAGGATTGTGGATTGAGGATTGAGGATTGAGGATTGAGGATTGAGGATTGAAGATTGAATATTGATGATTGAAGGTTGAGGATTGAGGATTGAGGGTTGTGGATTAAGGACGAGGACTGAGGGTTGAGTATTAATGTTTGAGAACTGAGGATTGAGGATAGAGGATTGAGAATTGAGGATTGAGGATTGAGGATTAAGGATTGAGGATTGAAGATTGAGGATTGGGTATTGCGGATTGAATATTGAGGGTTGAGGATTGAGGATTGAGGATTCAGGATTGAGGATTCAGGATTGAGGATTCAGGATTCTGGTTCGAGGACAGAGGATTGAGGCTTTAGGATTGAGGATTGAGGATTGAGGATTGAGGATTTAAGATTGAGGATTGGGGATTGAGGATTGAACATTGAGGATTGAGGATTGAGGATTGAGGATTGAGTATTGGGGATTGCGGATTGAACATTGAGGATTGAGGATTGAGGATTGAGGATTGAGGATTGAAGATTGAGTATTGAGGATTGAAGATTGAGTATTGAGGATTGAAGATTGAGGATTGTGGATTGAGGATTGAGGATTGAGTAATGAAGACTGAGGATTGGGGATTGAGGATTGACGATTGAGGATTGCGTATTGAGGATTGAGAATTGAGGATTGAGGATTGAAGATTGAGTATTGAGGATTGAAGGTTGGGAATTGAGGATTGAGGATTGAGGATTGAAGATGAGGGCTGAGGGTTGAGGATTGAGGTTTGAGGTCTGAGGATTGAGGATTGAGGATTGAGAGTTGAGGATTGAGGGTTGAGGATTGACGATTGAGCATTGGGTATTGAGGATTGAAGAATGAGCATTGAGGATTGAGGATTGAGGATTGAGGATTGAAGATTGAGGATTGAGGATTGAGGTTTGAGGATTGAAGATTGAGTATTGAGGGCTGAAGATTGAGGATTGAGGATTGAGGATTGAAGATTGAGGATTGAGGATTGACGATTGAAGATTGAGGATTGGGGACTGAGAGTTGATGGTTGAGTGATGAGAATTGATGTTTGTGGATAGAGATATGAAGGTTGCAGATTGAGTATTGCGTATGGAAAACTCTGAACTGAGGATAATCTAGTGAGGATTGAGGATTGACAACTGATTGTTGAGGACTGAGGGCTGAAGATTGAGGATTCAGGATTGAGGATTCAGGACTGTGGTATGAGGACTGTGGATTGAGGATTGAGGATTGGGGATTGAAGATTGAGGATCGAGGATTGAAGATTGAAGATTGGGTATTGAGGATTGAACATTGAGTATTGAGGATTGAGGATTGAGGATTGAGGATTGAGGATTGAAGATTGAATATTGATGATTGAAGGTTGAGGATTGAGGATTGAGGGTTATGGATTCAGGACGAGGACTGAGGGTTGAGTATTGATGTTTGAGGTCTGAGGATTGAGGATAGAGGATTGAGAATTGAGGATTGAGGATTGAGGATTGAAGATTGAGGATTGGGTATTGAGGATTGAAGAATGAGGATTGAGGATTGAGGATTGAGGATTGAGGATTGAAGATTGATTATTGAGGATTGAAGATTGAGGATTGAGGACTGAGGATTGAGGATTGAGGATTGAGGATTGAGGATTGAGGATTGAGGATTGAAGATTGAGTATTGAGGATTGAAGATTGAGTATTGAGGATTGAGGATTGAGGATTGAGGATTGAGGATTGAGGATTGAGGTTTGAGGATTGAGGATTGAGGACTGAGGATTGAAGATTGAGGATTGAGGATTGAGGATTAAAGGTTGAGCATTGAGGATTGAAGATTGAGGATTGAAGATTGAGGATTGATGATTGAGGATTGAGGATTGAGGATTGAGGATTGAGGACTGAATATTGAAGATTGAGAATTGGTGATTGAGGATTGAGTATTGAGGATTGAGGATAGAGTATTGGGGATTGCGGATTGAACATTGAGGATTGAGTATTGAGGATTGAGGATTGAGGATTGTGGATTGAGGATTGAAGATTGAATATTGATGATTGAAGGTTGAGGATTGAGGATTGAGGGTTGTGGATTAAGGACGAGGACTGAGGGTTGAGTATTAATGTTTGAGAACTGAGGATTGAGGATAGAGGATTGAGAATTGAGGATTGAGGATTGAGGATTGAGGATTGAGGATTTAAGATTGAGGATTGGGTATTGAGGATTGAACATTGAGGATTGAGGATTGAGGATTGAGGATTGAGGACTGAAGATTGAATATTGATGATTGAAGATTGAGGATTGGGGATTGAGGGATGTGGATTGGGGACCAGGACTGAGGGTTGAATATTGACGTTTGAGGTCTGAGGATTGAGGATTGAGGATTGAGAATTGAGGATTGAGGATTGAGGATTGAAGATTGAGGATTGGGTATTGAAGATTGAAGAATGAGGATTGAGGATTGAGGATTGAGGCCTGAGGATTGAGAATTGAGAACTGAGGATGAGGACTGAGGGCTGAGGGTTGAGGTTTGAGGAATGAGGATTGGGGGTTGAGGATTGAGGATTGAGGATTGAGGATTGAGGATTGAGTACTGAAGATTGAGTATTGATGACTGAGGATTGAGGATTGAGGATTGTGGATTGAGGGTTGAGGATTGAGGATTGGAGATTGAGTATTGAGGATTGAAGATTGAGGATTGAGTATTGAGGATCGAGGATTGAGCATGAGGGCTGAGGGTTGAGGATTGAGGTTTGAGGGTTGAGGGTTGAGGATTGAGGATTGAGGATTCAGGTTTGAGGATTCAGGATTGAGGATTCAGGATTGTGTTTCGAGGACAGAGGATTGATGCTTGAGGATTGAGTATTGAGGATTGAGGATTGAGGATTGAGGATTGAGGATTGAGGATTTAAGATTGAGGATTGGGTATTGAGGATTGAACAATGAGGATTGAGGATTGAGGGTTGAGGATTGAGGACTGAAGATTGAATATTGATGATTGAAGATTGAGGATTGGGGATTGAGGGATGTGGATTGGGGACCAGGACTGAGGGTTGAATATTGACGTCTGAGGTCTGAGGATTGAGGATTGAGGATTGAGAATTGAGGATTGTGGATTGAGGATTGAGGATTGAGGATTGAGGATTGAGGATTGAGGACTGAGGATTGAAGATTGAGGATTGAGGATTGAGGATTGAGGATTGAGGATTGAGGATTGAGGATTGAGTATTGAAGATTGAGGATTGATGATTGAGGATGGAGGATTGAGGATTGAGGATTGAGTGTTGGGGATTGAGGATTGAAGATTGAGGATTTGTTGTTGAGGATTGAAGAATGAGGATTGAGGATTGAGGATTGAGGATTGAGGATTGAGGATTGAAGATTGAGTATTGAGGATTAAAGATTGAGGATTGAGGATTGGGGATTGAGGATTGAGGATTGAGGATTGACAACTGATTGTTGAGAACTGAGGGCTGAAGATTGAGGATTCAGGATAGAGGATTCAGAATTGAGGTTTGAGGACTGAGGATTGAGGATTGAGGATTAAAGATTGAATATTGATGATCGAAGATTGAGGATAGAGGATTGAGGGTTGTGTATTGAGGACGAGGACTGAGGGTTGAGTATTGATGTCTGAGGTCTGAGGATTGAGGATTGAGGATTGAGAATAGAGGATTGAGGATTGAGGAATGAAGATTGAGGATTTGGTGTTGAGGATTGAAGAATCAGGATTGAGGATTGAGGATTGAGGATTGAGGATTGAAGATTGAGTATTGAGGATTGAAGATTGAGGATCGAGGATTGAGGATTGAGGATTGAGGATTGAGGATTGAGGATTGAAGATTGAGTATTGATGATTGAATATTGAGGATTGAGGATTGATGACTGAGTATTGAGGATTGAACATTGAGGATTCAGGATTGAGGATTGAGGTTTGAGGAATGAGGATTGAGGATTGAGGGTTGTGGATTGGGGACCAGGACTGAGTGTTGAATATTGATGTTTGAGGTCTGAGGATTGAGGATTGAGGATTGAGAATAGATGATTGAGGATTGAGGATTGAAGATTGAGGATTGGGTATTGAGGATTGAAGAATAAGGATTGAGGATTGAGGATTGAGGCCTGAGGATTGAAAATTGAGAACTGAGGGTGAGGACTGAGGGCTGAGGGTTGAGGTTTGAGGAATGAGGACTAACGATTGAGGATTGAGGATTGAAGATTGAGTGTTGAGGATTGAAGATTGTCGATTGAGGATTGAGGATTGAGGATTGAGGATTGAAGATTGAGGATTGGGGACTGAGTGTTGAGGGCTGAGTGATGAGAATTGATGTTTGTGGATAGAGATTTGAAGATTGCAGATTGAGTATTGCGTATGGAAAACTCTGAACAGAGGATATTCTATTGAGGATTGAGGATTGACAACTGATTGTTGAGGACTGAGGGCTGAAGATTGAGGATTCAGTATTGAGGATTCAGGATTGTGGTTTGAGGACAGAGGATTGAGGATTGAGGTTTGAGGATTGAGGATTGAGGATAGAGGATTGAAGATTGAGGATTGGGTATTGAGGATTGAACATTGAGTATTGAGGATTGAGGATTGAGGATTGAGGATTGAGGATTGAAGATTGAATATTGATGATTGAAGGTTGAGGATTGAGGGTTGAGGGTTATGGATTCAGGACGAGGACTGAGGGTTGAGTATTGATGTTTGAGGTCTGAGGATTGAGGATAGAGGATTGAGAATTGAGGATTGAGGATTGAGGATTGAAGATTGAGGATTGGGTATTGAGGATTGAAGAATGAGGACTGAGGATTGAGGATTGAGGATTGAGGATTGAAGATTGAGTATTGAGGATTGAAGATTGAGGATTGAGGATTGAGGATTGAGGATTGAGGATTGAAGATTGAGGATTGATGAATGAGGATTGAGGATTGAAGATTGAGTATTGAGGATTGAAGATTGAGGATTGAGGATTGAGGATTGAGGATTGAGGATTGAGGATTGAGGATTGAGGATTGCGGATTGAAGATTCAGGATTGAGGATTGAGGATTAAACGTTCAGTATTGAGGATTGAAGATTGAGGATTGATGATTGAGGATTGAGGATTGAGGATTGAGGATTGAGGATTGAGTATTGAAGATTGAGGATTGATGATTGAGGATTGAGGATTGAGGATTGAGGATTGAGTATTGGCGATTGAGGATTGAAGATTGAGGATTGAGGAGTGAGGATTAATGATTGAGTATTGAGGATTGAAGATTGAGAATTGAGGATTGAGGATTAAACATTGAGGACTGAGTGTTGAGGGTTGAGTGATGAGAATTGATGTTTGTGGATAGAGATTTGAAGATTGCAGATTGGTTGTTGAGTATTGAAAACTGTGAATTGAGGATATTCTATTGGGGATTGAGGATTGACAACTGATTCTTGAGGACTGAGGGTTGAAGATTGAGGATTCAGGATTGAGGATTCAGAATTGTGGTTTGAGGACTGAGGATTGATGATTGAAGATTCAGTATTGGGGGTTGAGGATTGAGGATTGAGGATGGAGGATTGAGGATGAGGGCTGAGGGTTGAAGGTTGAGGTCTGAGGACTCAGGACTGAGGATTGAGGATTGAGAATTGAGGATCGAGGATTGAGGATTGAAGATTGAGGATGGGGTATTGAGGATTGAAGAATGAGGATGGAGGATGGGCGATTGAGGATTGAGGATTGAAGATTGAGTATTGTGGATTGAAGATTGAGGATTGAGGATTGAGGATTGAGGATTGAGGATTGAGGATTGAGAATTGAAGATTGAGGATTGGGGACTGAGTGTTGAGGGTTGAGTGATGAGGATTGATGTTTGTGGATAGAGATTTGAAGATTGCAGATTGAGTATTGAGTATTGAAACCTCTGAATTGAGGATATTCTATTGAGGATTGAGGATTGACAACTGATTGATGAGGACTGAGGGCTGAAGATTGAGGATTCAGTGTTGAGGATTCAGAATTGAGGTTTGAGGACAGAGGATTGGGGATTGATGATTGAGGATTGAGGATTGAGGATTGTGGTTCGAGGACAGAGGATTGAGGCTTGAGGATTGAGCATTGAGGATTGAGGATTGAGGATTGAGGATTGAGGATTGAGGATTGAACATTGAGGATTGAGGATTGAAGATTGAGTATTGAGGATTGAAGATTGAGGATTGAGGATTGACGATTGAGGATTGAGGATTGAGGATTGATGTTTGAGGTCTGAGGATTGGGGATAGAGGATTGAGAATTGAGGATTGAGGATTGAGGATTGAGGATTCGGGATTGAGGATTCAGGATTGAGGATTCAGAATTGTGGTTCGAGGACAGAGGACTGAGGCTTGAGGATTGAGGATTGAGGATTGAGGATTGAGGATTGAGGATTGAGGATTTAAGATTGAGGATTGGGTATTGAGGATTGAACAATGAGGATTGAGGATTGAGGATTGAGGATTGAGGACTGAAGATTGAATATTGATGATTGAAGATTGAGGATTGGGGATTGAGGGATGTGGATTGGGGACCAGGACTGAGGTTTGAATATTGACGTTTGAGGTCAGAGGATTTAGGATTGAGGATTGAGAATTGAGGATTGAGGATTGAGGATTGAGGATTCAGGATTGAGGATTCAGGATTGAGGATTCAGGATTGTGGGTCGAGGACAGAGGACTGAGGCTTGAGGATTGAGGATTGAGGATTGAGGATCGAGGATTGAGGATTGAGGATTTAAGATTGAGGATTGGGTATTGAGGATTGAACAATGAGGATTGAGGGTTGAGGATTGAGGATTGAGGACTGAAGATTGAATATTGATGATTGAAGATTGAGGATTGGGGATTGAGGGATGTGGATTGGGGACCAGGACTGAGGGTTGAATATTGACGTTTGAGGTCTGAGGATTGAGGATTGAGGATTGAGAATTGAGGATTGAGGATTGAGGATTGAGGATTGAGGATTGAGGATTGAGGATTGAGGACTGAGGATTGAAGATTGAGGATTGAGGATTGAGGATTAAAGGTTGAGCATTGAGGATTGAAGATTGAGGATTGAAGATTGAGGATTGATGATTGAGGATTGAGGATTGAGGATTGAGGATTGAGGACTGAATATTGAAGATTGAGAATTGGTGATTGAGGATTGAGTATTGAGGATTGAGGATAGAGTATTGGGGATTGCGGATTGAACATTGAGGATTGAGGATTGAGGATTGAGGATTGAGGATTGTGGATTGAGGATTGAGGATTGAGGATTGAGGATTGAGGATTGAAGATTGAATATTGATGATTGAAGGTTGAGGATTGAGGATTGAGGGTTGTGGATTAAGGACGAGGACTGAGGGTTGAGTATTAATGTTTGAGAACTGAGGATTGAGGATAGAGGATTGAGAATTGAGGATTGAGGATTGAGGATTGAGAATTGAGGAATGAAGATTGAGGATTGGGTATTGCGGATTGAATATTGAGGGTTGAGGATTGAGGATTGAGGATTCAGGATTGAGGATTCAGGATTGAGGATTCAGGATTCTGGTTCGAGGACAGAGGATTGAGGCTTCAGGATTGAGGATTGAGGATTGAGGATTGAGGATTGAGGATTGAGGATTTAAGATTGAGGATTGGGTATTGAGGATTGAACATTGAGGATTGAGGATTGTGGATTGAGGATTGAGTATTGGGGATTGCGGATTGAAAATTGAGGATTGAGGATTGAGGATTGAGGACTGAAGATTGAATATTAATGATTGAAGATTGATGATTGAGGATTGAGAGTTGTGGATTGAGGACGAGGGCTGAGGGTTGAGTATTGATGTCTGAGGTCTGAGGATTGAGGATTGAGGATTGAGAATTGAGGATTGAGGATTGAGGACTGAAGATTGAGAATTGGGTATTGAGGATTGAAGAATGAGGATTGAGGATTGAGGATTGAGGATTGAGGATTGAAGATTGATTATTGAGGATTGAAGATTGAGGATTGAGGACTGAGGATTGAGGATTGAGGATTGAGGATTGAGGATTGAGGATTGAGGATTGAAGATTGAGTATTGAGGATTGAAGATTGAGTATTGAGGATTGAGGATTGAGGATTGAGGATTGAGGATTGAGGATTGAGGTTTGAGGATTGAGGATTGAGGACTGAGGATTGAAGATTGAGGATTGAGGATTGAGGATTAAAGGTTGAGCATTGAGGATTGAAGATTGAGGATTGAAGATTGAGGATTGATGATTGAGGATTGAGGATTGAGGATTGAGGATTGAGGACTGAATATTGAAGATTGAGAATTGGTGATTGAGGATTGAGTATTGAGGATTGAGGATAGAGTATTGGGGATTGCGGGTTGAACATTGAGGATTGAGTATTGAGGATTGAGGATTGAGGATTGTGGATTGAGGATTGAGGATTGAGGATTGAGGATTGAGGATTGAAGATTGAATATTGATGATTGAAGGTTGAGGATTGAGGATTGAGGGTTGTGGATTAAGGACGAGGACTGAGGGTTGAGTATTAATGTTTGAGAACTGAGGATTGAGGATAGAGGATTGAGAATTGAGGATTGAGGATTGAGGATTGAGGATTGAGGATTGAAGATTGAGGATTGGGTATTGCGGATTGAATATTGAGGGTTGAGGATTGAGGATTGAGGATTCAGGATTGAGGATTCAGGATTGAGGATTCAGGATTCTGGTTCGAGGACAGAGGATTGAGGCTTTAGGATTGAGGATTGAGGATTGAGGATTGAGGATTTAAGATTGAGGATTGGGTATTGAGGATTGAACATTGAGGATTGAGGATTGAGGATTGAGGATTGAGTATTGGGGATTGCGGATTGAACATTGAGGATTGAGGATTGAGGATTGAGGATTGAGGATTGAAGATTGAGTATTGAGGATTGAAGATTGAGTATTGAGGATTGAAGATTGAGGATTGTGGATTGAGGATTGAGGATTGAGTAATGAAGACTGAGGATTGGGGATTGAGGATTGACGATTGAGGATTGCGTATTGAGGATTGAGAATTGAGGATTGAGGATTGAAGATTGAGTATTGAGGATTGAAGGTTGGGAATTGAGGATTGAGGATTGAGGATTGAAGATGAGGGCTGAGGGTTGAGGATTGAGGTTTGAGGTCTGAGGATTGAGGATTGAGGATTGAGAGTTGAGGATTGAGGGTTGAGGATTGACGATTGAGCATTGGGTATTGAGCATTGAAGAATGAGCATTGAGGATTGAGGATTGAGGATTGAGGATTGAAGATTGAGGATTGAGGATTGAGGTTTGAGGATTGAAGATTGAGTATTGAGGGCTGAAGATTGAGGATTGAGGATTGAGGATTGAAGATTGAGGATTGAGGATTGACGATTGAAGATTGAGGATTGGGGACTGAGAGTTGATGGTTGAGTGATGAGAATTGATGTTTGTGGATAGAGATATGAAGGTTGCAGATTGAGTATTGCGTATGGAAAACTCTGAACTGAGGATAATCTAGTGAGGATTGAGGATTGACAACTGATTGTTGAGGACTGAGGGCTGAAGATTGAGGATTCAGGATTGAGGATTCAGGACTGTGGTATGAGGACTGTGGATTGAGGATTGAGGATTGGGGATTGAAGATTGAGGATCGAGGATTGAAGATTGAAGATTGGGTATTGAGGATTGAACATTGAGTATTGAGGATTGAGGATTGAGGATTGAGGATTGAGGATTGAAGATTGAATATTGATGATTGAAGGTTGAGGATTGAGGATTGAGGGTTATGGATTCAGGACGAGGACTGAGGGTTGAGTATTGATGTTTGAGGTCTGAGGATTGAGGATAGAGGATTGAGAATTGAGGATTGAGGATTGAGGATTGAAGATTGAGGATTGGGTATTGAGGATTGAAGAATGAGGATTGAGGATTGAGGATTGAGGATTGAGGATTGAAGATTGATTATTGAGGATTGAAGATTGAGGATTGAGGACTGAGGATTGAGGATTGAGGATTGAGGATTGAGGATTGAGGATTGAGGATTGGGTATTGAAGATTGAAGAATGAGGATTGAGGATTGAGGATTGAGGCCTGAGGATTGAGAATTGAGAACTGAGGATGAGGACTGAGGGCTGAGGGTTGAGGTTTGAGGAATGAGGATTGGGGGTTGAGGATTGAGGATTGAGGATTGAGGATTGAGGATTGAGTACTGAAGATTGAGTATTGATGACTGAGGATTGAGGATTGAGGATTGTGGATTGAGGGTTGAGGATTGAGGATTGGAGATTGAGTATTGAGGATTGAAGATTGAGGATTGAGTATTGAGGATCGAGGATTGAGCATGAGGGCTGAGGGTTGAGGATTGAGGTTTGAGGGTTGAGGGTTGAGGATTGAGGATTGAGGATTCAGGTTTGAGGATTCAGGATTGAGGATTCAGGATTGTGTTTCGAGGACAGAGGATTGATGCTTGAGGATTGAGTATTGAGGATTGAGGATTGAGGATTGAGGATTGAGGATTGAGGATTTAAGATTGAGGATTGGGTATTGAGGATTGAACAATGAGGATTGAGGATTGAGGGTTGAGGATTGAGGACTGAAGATTGAATATTGATGATTGAAGATTGAGGATTGGGGATTGAGGGATGTGGATTGGGGACCAGGACTGAGGGTTGAATATTGACGTCTGAGGTCTGAGGATTGAGGATTGAGGATTGAGAATTGAGGATTGTGGATTGAGGATTGAGGATTGAGGATTGAGGATTGAGGATTGAGGACTGAGGATTGAAGATTGAGGATTGAGGATTGAGGATTGAGGATTGAGGATTGAGGATTGAGGATTGAGTATTGAAGATTGAGGATTGATGATTGAGGATGGAGGATTGAGGATTGAGGATTGAGTGTTGGGGATTGAGGATTGAAGATTGAGGATTTGTTGTTGAGGATTGAAGAATGAGGATTGAGGATTGAGGATTGAGGATTGAGGATTGAGGATTGAAGATTGAGTATTGAGGATTAAAGATTGAGGATTGAGGATTGGGGATTGAGGATTGAGGATTGAGGATTGACAACTGATTGTTGAGAACTGAGGGCTGAAGATTGAGGATTCAGGATAGAGGATTCAGAATTGAGGTTTGAGGACTGAGGATTGAGGATTGAGGATTAAAGATTGAATATTGATGATCGAAGATTGAGGATAGAGGATTGAGGGTTGTGTATTGAGGTCGAGGACTGAGGGTTGAGTATTGATGTCTGAGGTCTGAGGATTGAGGATTGAGGATTGAGAATAGAGGATTGAGGATTGAGGAATGAAGATTGAGGATTTGGTGTTGAGGATTGAAGAATCAGGATTGAGGATTGAGGATTGAGGATTGAGGATTGAAGATTGAGTATTGAGGATTGAAGATTGAGGATCGAGGATTGAGGATTGAGGATTGAGGATTGAGGATTGAGGATTGAAGATTGAGTATTGATGATTGAATATTGAGGATTGAGGATTGATGACTGAGTATTGAGGATTGAAGATTGAGGATTCAGGATTGAGGTTTGAGGATTGAGGAATGAGGATTGAGGATTGAGGGTTGTGGATTGGGGACCAGGACTGAGTGTTGAATATTGATGTTTGAGGTCTGAGGATTGAGGATTGAGGATTGAGAATAGATGATTGAGGATTGAGGATTGAAGATTGAGGATTGGGTATTGAGGATTGAAGAATAAGGATTGAGGATTGAGGATTGAGGCCTGAGGATTGAAAATTGAGAACTGAGGGTGAGGACTGAGGGCTGAGGGTTGAGGTTTGAGGAATGAGGACTAACGATTGAGGATTGAGGATTGAAGATTGAGTGTTGAGGATTGAAGATTGTCGATTGAGGATTGAGGATTGAGGATTGAGGATTGAAGATTGAGGATTGGGGACTGAGTGTTGAGGGCTGAGTGATGAGAATTGATGTTTGTGGATAGAGATTTGAAGATTGCAGATTGAGTATTGCGTATGGAAAACTCTGAACTGAGGATATTCTATTGAGGATTGAGGATTGACAACTGATTGTTGAGGACTGAGGGCTGAAGATTGAGGATTCAGTATTGAGGATTCAGGATTGTGGTTTGAGGACAGAGGATTGAGGATTGAGGTTTGAGGATTGAGGATTGAGGATAGAGGATTGAAGATTGAGGATTGGGTATTGAGGATTGAACATTGAGTATTGAGGATTGAGGATTGAGGATTGAGGATTGAGGATTGAAGATTGAATATTGATGATTGAAGGTTGAGGATTGAGGGTTGAGGGTTATGGATTCAGGACGAGGACTGAGGGTTGAGTATTGATGTTTGAGGTCTGAGGATTGAGGATAGAGGATTGAGAATTGAGGATTGAGGATTGAGGATTGAAGATTGAGGATTGGGTATTGAGGATTGAAGAATGAGGACTGAGGATTGAGGATTGAGGATTGAGGATTGAAGATTGAGTATTGAGGATTGAAGATTGAGGATTGAGGATTGAGGATTGAGGATTGAGGATTGAAGATTGAGGATTGATGAATGAGGATTGAGGATTGAAGATTGAGTATTGAGGATTGAAGATTGAGGATTGAGGATTGAGGATTGAGGATTGAGGATTGAGGATTGAGGATTGAGGATTTAGGATTGATGTTTGAGGTCTGAGGATTGAGGATAGATGATTGAGAATTGAGGATTGAGGATTGCGGATTGAGGATTGAGGATTGAGGATTCATGATTGAGGATTCAGGATTGAGGATTCAGGATTGTGGTTCGAGGACAGAGGAATGAGGCTTGAGTATTGAGAGATTGAGGATTGAGGATTGAGGATTGAGGATTGAGGATTTAAGATTGAGGATTGAGTATTGGGGATTGCGGATTGAACATTGAGGATTGAGGATTGAGGATTGAGGACTGAAGATTGAATATTGATGATTGAAGATTGATGATTGAAGATTGAGAGTCGTGGATTGAGGACGAGGACTGAGGGTTGAGTATTGATGTCTGAGGTCTGAGGATTGAGGATTGAGGATTGAGAATTGAGGATTGAGGATTGAGGACCGAAGATTGAGGATTGGGTATTGAGGATTGAAGAATGAGGATTGAGGATTGAGGATTGAGGATTGAGGATTGAAGATTGAGTATTGAGGATTGAAGATTGAGGATTGAGGACTGAGGATTGAGGATTGAGGATTGAGGATTGAGGATTGAGGATTGAGGATTGAATTGAGTATTGAGGATTGAAGATTGAGGATTTTGGATTGAGGATTGAGGATTGAGTATTGAAGATTGAGGATTGGGGATTGAGGACTGACGATTGAGGATTGAGTATTGAGGATTGAGAATTGAGGATTGAGGATTGAAGATTGAGTATTGAGGATTGAAGATTGGGAATTGAGGATTGAGGATTGAGGATTGAAGATGAGGGCTGAGGGTTGAGGATTGAGGTTTGAGGACTGAGGATTGAGGATTGAGGATTGAGAGTTGAGGATTGAGGGTTGAGGATTGAAGATTGAGGATTGGGTGTTGATGATTGAAGAATCAGCATTGACGATTGAGGATTGAGGATTGAGGATTGAAGATTGAGGATCTAGGATTGAGGTTTGAGGATTGAAGATTGAGTATTGAGGGTTGAAGATTGATGATTGAGGATTGAGGATTGAGGATTGAGGATTGAGGATTGACGATTGAAGATTGAGGATTGGGGACTGAGAGTTGATGATTGAGTGATGAGAATTGATGTTTGTGGATAGAGATATGAAGAGTGCAGATTGAGTATTGCGTATGGAAAACTCTGATCTGAGGATACTCTAGTGAGGATTGAGAATTGACAACTGAGTGTTGAGGACTGAGGGCTGAAGATTGAGGATTCAGGATTGAGGATTCAGGACTGTGGTTTGAGGACTGTGGATTGAGGGTTGAGGATTGGGGATTGAGGATTGAGGATCGAGGATTGAAGATTGAAGATAGGGTATTGAGGATTGAACATTGAGTATTGAGGATTGAGGATTGAGGATTGAGGATTGAGGATTGAAGATTGAATATAGATGACTGAAGGTTGAGGATTGAGGATTGAGGGTTATGGATTCAGGACGAGGACGGAGGGTTGAGTATTGATGTTTGAGGTCTGAGGATTGAGGATAGAGGATTGAGAATTGAGGATTGAGGATTGAGGATTGAAGATTGAGGATTGGGTATTGAGGATTGAAGAATGAGGACTGAGGATTGAGGATTGAGGATTGAGGATTGAGTATTGAGGATTGAAGATTGAGGATTGAGGATTGAGGATTGAGGATTGAGGATTGAGGATTGAGCATTGAGGATTGATGTTTGAGGTCTGAGGATTGAGGATAGAGGATTGAGAATTGAGGATTGAGGATTGAGGATTGAGGACTGAGGATTGAGGATTCAGGATTGAGGATTCAGGATTGAGGATTCAGGATTGTGGTTCGAGGACAGAGGATTGAGGATTGAGGATTGAGGATTGAACATTGAGGATTGAGGATTGAGGATTGAGGATTGAGGACTGAAGATTGAATATTGATGATTGAAGATTGAGGATTGGGGATTGAGGGATGTGGTTTGGGGACCAGGACTGAGGGTTGAATATTGACGTTTGAGGTCTGAGGATTGAGGATTGAGGATTGAGAATTGAGGATTGAGGATTGAGGATTGAAGATTGAGGATTGGGTATTGAGGATTGAAGAATGAGGATTGAGGATTGAGGATTGAGGCCTGAGGATTGAGAATTGAGAACTGAGGATGAGGACTGAGGGCTGAGGGTTGAGGTTTGAGGAATGAGGATTGGGGGTTGAGGATTGAGGATTGAGGATTGAGGATTGAGGATTGAGTACTGAAGATTGAGTATTGATGACTGAGGATTGAGGATTGAGGATTGTGTATTGAGGGTTGAGGATTGAGGATTGAAGATTGGGTATTGAGGATTGAAGATTGAGGATTGAGTATAGAGGATCGAGGATTGAGAATGAGGGCTGAGGGTTGAGGATTGAGGTTTGAGGATTGAGGACTGAGGATTGAGGATTGATGATTGAGTATTGAGGATTGAAGATTGAGGATTGAGGATTGAGGATTGAGGATTGAGTATTGAGGATTGAGGATTGAAAATTGAGGACTGGGGACTGTGTGTTGAGGGTTGAGTGATGAGAATTGGCGTTTGTGCATAGAGATTTAAAGATTGCAGATTGAGTATTGAGTATTGAAAACTGTGAATTGATGATATTCCATTGAGGATTGAGAATTGACAAGTGATTGTTGAGGACTGAGGTCTGAAGATTGTGGATTCAGGATTGATGATCCAGGATTGAGGTTTGAGGACTGAGGATTGAGGATAGAGGATTGAGGATTGAGGATTGAGGATTGAGTATTGAGGATTGAGGACAGAAGATTGAGTATTGATGATTGAAGATTGATGATTGAGGATTGAGGGTTATGGATTGAGGACGAGGACTGAGGGTTGAGTATTGATGTCTGAGGTCTGAGGATTGAGGATTGAGGATTGAGAATTGAGGATTGAGGATTGAGGATTGAAGATTGAGGATTGGGTATTGAGGATTGAAGAATGAGCATTGAGGATTGAGGATTGATGATTGAGGATTGAAGATTGAGGATTGAGGATTGAGGTTTGAGAATTGAAGATTGAGTATTGAGGATTGAAGATTCAGGATTGAGGATTGAGGATTGAGGATTGAGGATTGACGATTGAAGATTGAGGATTGGGTATTGAGGATTGAAGAATGAGGACTGAGGATTGAGGATTGAGGATTGAGGATTGAAGATTGAGTATTGAGGATTGAAGATTGAGGATTGAGGATTGGGTATTGAGGGTTGAACATTGAGGATTGAGGATTGAGGATTGAGGATTGAGGACTGAGGATTGAAGATTGAATATTGATGATTGAAGGTTGAGGATTGAGGATTGAGGGTTGTGGATTCAGGACGAGGACTGAGGGTTGAGTATTGATGTTTGAGGCCTGAGGATTGAGGATAGAGGATTGAGAATTGAGGATTGAGGATTGAGGATTGAAGATTGAGGATTGGGTATTGAGGATTGAAGAATGAGAACTGAGGATTGAGGATTGAAGATTGAGAATTGAGGATTGAGGATTAAACATTGAGGACTGAGTGTTGAGGGTTGAGTGATGAGAATTGATGTTTGTGGATAGAGATTTGAAGATTGCAGATTGGTTGTTGAGTATTGAAAACTGTGAATTGAGGATATTCTATTGGGGATTGAGGATTGACAACTGATTCTTGAGGACTGAGGGCTGAAGATTGAGGATTCAGGATTGAGGATTCAGAATTGTGGTTTGAGGACTGAGGATTGAAGATTGAAGATTCAGTATTGGGGGTTGAGGATTGAGGATTGAGGATGGAGGATTGAGGATGAGGGCTGAGGGTTGAAGGTTGAGGTCTGAGGACTCAGGTCTAAGGATTGAGGATTGAGAATTGAGGATCGAGGATTGAGGATTGAAGATTGAGGATGGGGTATTGAGGATTGAAGAATGAGGATGGAGGATGGGCGATTGAGGATTGAGGATTAAAGATTGAGTATTCAGGATTGGAAATTGACGATTGAGGATTGAGGATTGAGCATCGAGGATTGAGGATTGAGGATTGAGGATTGAAGATTGAGTATTGTGGATTGAAGATTGAGGATTGAGGATTGAGGATTGACGATTGAGGATTGAGGATTGAGAATTGAAGATTGAGGATTGGGGACTGAGTGTTGAGGGTTGAGTGATGAGGATTGATGTTTGTGGATAGAGATTTGAAGATTGCAGATTGAGTATTGAGTATTGAAACCTCTGAATTGAGGATATTCTATTGAGGATTGAGGATTGACAACTGATTGTTGAGGACTGAGGGCTGAAGATTGAGGATTCAGTGTTGAGGATTCAGAATTGAGGTTTGAGGACAGAGGATTGAGGATTGATGATTGAGGATTGAGGATTGAGGATTGAGGATTGAAGATTCAGTATTGAGGATTGAAGATTGAGGATTGAGGTTTGAGGATTGAGGATTGAGTATTGAGGATTCAGGGTTGAGGATTCAGGATTGAGGATTCAGGATTGTGGTTCGAGGACAGAGGATTGAGGCTTGAGGATTGAGCATTGAGGATTGAGGATTGAGGATTGAGGATTGAGGATTGAGGATTGAACATTGAGGATTGAGGATTGAAGATTGAGTATTGAGGATTGAAGATTGAGGATTGAGGATTGACGATTGAGGATTGAGGATTGAGGATTGATGTTTGAGGTCTGAGGATTGGGGATAGAGGATTGAGAATTGAGGATTGAGGATTGAGGATTGAGGATTCAGGATTGAGGATTCAGGATTGAGGATTCAGGATTGTGGTTCGAGGACAGAGGACTGAGGCTTGAGGATTGAGGATTGAGGATTGAGGATTGAGGATTGAGGATTGAGGATTTAAGATTGAGGATTGGGTATTGAGGATTGAACAATGAGGATTGAGGATTGAGGATTGAGGATTGAGGACTGAAGATTGAATATTGATGATTGAAGATTGAGGATTGGGGATTGAGGGATGTGGATTGGGGACCAGGACTGAGGGTTGAATATTGACGTTTGAGGTCAGAGGATTTAGGATTGAGGATTGAGAATTGAGGATTGAGGATTGAGGATTGAGGATTCAGGATTGAGGATTCAGGATTGAGGATTCAGGATTGTGGGTCGAGGACAGAGGACTGAGGCTTGAGGATTGAGGATTGAGGATTGAGGATCGAGGATTGAGGATTGAGGATTTAAGATTGAGGATTGGGTATTGAGGATTGAACATTGAGGATTGAGGATTGAGGATTGAGGATTGAGGACTGAAGATTGAATATTGATGATTGAAGATTGAGGATTGGGGATTGAGGGATGTGGATTGGGGACCAGGACTGAGGGTTGAATATTGACGTTTGAGGTCTGAGGATTGAGGATTGAGGATTGAGAATTGAGGATTGAGGATTGAGGATTGAAGATTGAGGATTGGGTATTGAGGATTGAAGAATGAGGATGGAGGATTGAGGATTGAGGCCTGAGGATTGAGAATTGAGAACTGAGGATGAGGACTGAGGGCTGAGGGTTGAGGTTTGAGGAATGAGGATTGGGGGTTGAGGATTGAGGATTGAGGATTGAGGATTGAGGATTGAGTATTGAAGATTGAGGATTGATGATTGAGGATTGAGGATTGAGGATTGAGGATTGAGTATTGGCGATTGAGGATTGAAGATTGAGGATTGAGGATTGAGGATTAATGATTGAGTATTGAGGATTGAAGATTGAGAATTGAGGATTGAGGATTAAACATTGAGGACTGAGTGTTGAGGGTTGAGTGATGAGAATTGATGTTTGTGGATAGAGATTTGAAGATTGCAGATTGGTTGTTGAGTATTGAAAACTGTGAATTGAGGATATTCTATTGGGGATTGAGGATTGACAACTGGTTCTTGAGGACTGAGGGCTGAAGATTGAGGATTCAGGATTGAGGATTCAGAATTGTGGTTTGAGGACTGAGGATTGAAGATTGAAGATTCAGTATTGGGGGTTGAGGATTGAGGATTGAGGATGGAGGATTGAGGATGAGGGCTGAGGGTTGAAGGTTGAGGTCTGAGGACTCAGGTCTAAGGATTGAGGATTGAGAATTGAGGATCGAGGATTGAGGATTGAAGATTGAGGATGGGGTATTGAGGATTGAAGAATGAGGATGGAGGATGGGCGATTGAGGATTGAGGATTGAAGATTGAGTATTCAGGATTGGAAATTGACGATTGAGGATTGAGGATTGAGCATCGAGGATTGAGGATTGAGGATTGAGGATAGAAGATTGAGTATTGTGGATTGAAGATTGAGGATTGAGGATTGAGGATTGAGGATTGAGGATTGAGGATTGAGAATTGAAGATTGAGGATTGGGGACTGAGTGTTGAGGGTTGAGTGATGAGGATTGATGTTTGTGGATAGAGATTTGAAGATTGCAGATTGAGTATTGAGTATTGAAACCTCTGAATTGAGGATATTCTATTGAGGATTGAGGATTGACAACTGATTGTTGAGGACTGAGGGCTGAAGATTGAGGATTCAGTGTTGAGGATTCAGAATTGAGGTTTGAGGACAGAGGATTGAGGATTGATGATTGAGGATTGAGGATTGAGGATTGAGGATTGAAGATTCAGTATTGAGGATTGAAGATTGAGGATTGAGGTTTGAGGATTGAGGATTGAGTATTGAGGATTCAGGGTTGAGGATTCAGGATTGAGGATTCAGGATTGTGGTTCGAGGACAGAGGATTGAGGCTTGAGGATTGAGCATTGAGGATTGAGGATTGAGGATTGAGGATTGAGGATTGAGGATTGAACATTGAGGATTGAGGATTGAGGATTGAGGATTGAGGATTGAGGATTGAGGATTTAAGATTGAGGATTGGGTATTGAGGATTGAACAATGAGGATTGAGGATTGAGGATTGAGGATTGAGGACTGAAGATTGAATATTGATGATTGAAGATTGAGGATTGGGGATTGAGGGATGTGGATTGGGGACCAGGACTGAGGGTTGAATATTGACGTTTGAGGTCAGAGGATTTAGGATTGAGGATTGAGAATTGAGGATTGAGGATTGAGGATTGAGGATTCAGGATTGAGGATTCAGGATTGAGGATTCAGGATTGTGGGTCGAGGACAGAGGACTGAGGCTTGAGGATTGAGGATTGAGGATTGAGGATCGAGGATTGAGGATTGAGGATTTAAGATTGAGGATTGGGTATTGAGGATTGAACATTGAGGATTGAGGATTGAGGATTGAGGATTGAGGACTGAAGATTGAATATTGATGATTGAAGATTGAGGATTGGGGATTGAGGGATGTGGATTGGGGACCAGGACTGAGGGTTGAATATTGACGTTTGAGGTCTGAGGATTGAGGATTGAGGATTGAGAATTGAGGATTGAGGATTGAGGATTGAAGATTGAGGATTGGGTATTGAGGATTGAAGAATGAGGATTGAGGATTGAGGATTGAGGCCTGAGGATTGAGAATTGAGAACTGAGGATGAGGACTGAGGGCTGAGGGTTGAGGTTTGAGGAATGAGGATTGGGGGTTGAGGATTGAGGATTGAGGATTGAGGATTGAGGATTGAGTATTGAAGATTGAGGATTGATGATTGAGGATTGAGGATTGAGGATTGAGGATTGAGTATTGGCGATTGAGGATTGAAGATTGAGGATTGAGGATTGAGGATTAATGATTGAGTATTGAGGATTGAAGATTGAGAATTGAGGATTGAGGATTAAACATTGAGGACTGAGTGTTGAGGGTTGAGTGATGAGAATTGATGTTTGTGGATAGAGATTTGAAGATTGCAGATTGGTTGTTGAGTATTGAAAACTGTGAATTGAGGATATTCTATTGGGGATTGAGGATTGACAACTGATTCTTGAGGACTGAGGGCTGAAGATTGAGGATTCAGGATTGAGGATTCAGAATTGTGGTTTGAGGACTGAGGATTGAAGATTGAAGATTCAGTATTGGGGGTTGAGGATTGAGGATTGAGGATGGAGGATTGAGGATGAGGGCTGAGGGTTGAAGGTTGAGGTCTGAGGACTCAGGTCTAAGGATTGAGGATTGAGAATTGAGGATCGAGGATTGAGGATTGAAGATTGAGGATGGGGTATTGAGGATTGAAGAATGAGGATGGAGGATGGGCGATTGAGGATTGAGGATTGAAGATTGAGTATTCAGGATTGGAAATTGACGATTGAGGATTGAGGATTGAGCATCGAGGATTGAGGATTGAGGATTGAGGATAGAAGATTGAGTATTGTGGATTGAAGATTGAGGATTGAGGATTGAGGATTGAGGATTGAGGATTGAGGATTGAGAATTGAAGATTGAGGATTGGGGACTGAGTGTTGAGGGTTGAGTGATGAGGATTGATGTTTGTGGATAGAGATTTGAAGATTGCAGATTGAGTATTGAGTATTGAAACCTCTGAATTGAGGATATTCTATTGAGGATTGAGGATTGACAACTGATTGTTGAGGACTGAGGGCTGAAGATTGAGGATTCAGTGTTGAGGATTCAGAATTGAGGTTTGAGGACAGAGGATTGAGGATTGATGATTGAGGATTGAGGATTGAGGATTGAGGATTGAAGATTCAGTATTGAGGATTGAAGATTGAGGATTGAGGTTTGAGGATTGAGGATTGAGTATTGAGGATTCAGGGTTGAGGATTCAGGATTGAGGATTCAGGATTGTGGTTCGAGGACAGAGGATTGAGGCTTGAGGATTGAGCATTGAGGATTGAGGATTGAGGATTGAGGATTGAGGATTGAGGATTGAACATTGAGGATTGAGGATTGAGGATTGAGGATTGAGGATTGAGGATTGAGGATTTAAGATTGAGGATTGGGTATTGAGGATTGAACAATGAGGATTGAGGATTGAGGATTGAGGATTGAGGACTGAAGATTGAATATTGATGATTGAAGATTGAGGATTGGGGATTGAGGGATGTGGATTGGGGACCAGGACTGAGGGTTGAATATTGACGTTTGAGGTCAGAGGATTTAGGATTGAGGATTGAGAATTGAGGATTGAGGATTGAGGATTGAGGATTCAGGATTGAGGATTCAGGATTGAGGATTCAGGATTGTGGGTCGAGGACAGAGGACTGAGGCTTGAGGATTGAGGATTGAGGATTGAGGATCGAGGATTGAGGATTGAGGATTTAAGATTGAGGATTGGGTATTGAGGATTGAACATTGAGGATTGAGGATTGAGGATTGAGGATTGAGGACTGAAGATTTAATATTGATGATTGAAGATTGAGGATTGGGGATTGAGGGATGTGGATTGGGGACCAGGACTGAGGGTTGAATATTGACGTTTGAGGTCTGAGGATTGAGGATTGAGGATTGAGAATTGAGGATTGAGGATTGAGGATTGAAGATTGAGGATTGGGTATTGAGGATTGAAGAATGAGGATTGAGGATTGAGGATTGAGGCCTGAGGATTGAGAATTGAGAACTGAGGATGAGGACTGAGGGCTGAGGGTTGAGGTTTGAGGAATGAGGATTGGGGGTTGAGGATTGAGGATTGAGGATTGAGGATTGAGGATTGAGTATTGAAGATTGAGGATTGATGATTGAGGATTGAGGATTGAGGATTGAGGATTGAGTATTGGCGATTGAGGATTGAAGATTGAGGATTGAGGATTGAGGATTAATGATTGAGTATTGAGGATTGAAGATTGAGAATTGAGGATTGAGGATTAAACATTGAGGACTGAGTGTTGAGGGTTGAGTGATGAGAATTGATGTTTGTGGATAGAGATTTGAAGATTGCAGATTGGTTGTTGAGTATTGAAAACTGTGAATTGAGGATATTCTATTGGGGATTGAGGATTGACAACTGATTCTTGAGGACTGAGGGCTGAAGATTGAGGATTCAGGATTGAGGATACAGAATTGTGGTTTGAGGACTGAGGATTGAAGATTGAAGATTCAGTATTGGGGGTTGAGGATTGAGGATTGAGGATGGAGGATTGAGGATGAGGGCTGAGGGTTGAAGGTTGAGGTCTGAGGACTCAGGTCTAAGGATTGAGGATTGAGAATTGAGGATCGAGGATTGAGGATTGAAGATTGAGGATGGGGTATTGAGGATTGAAGAATGAGGATGGAGGATGGGCGATTGAGGATTGAGGATTGAAGATTGAGTATTCAGGATTGGAAATTGACGATTGAGGATTGAGGATTGAGCATCGAGGATTGAGGATTGAGGATTGAGGATTGAGGATTGAAGATTGAGTATTGTGGATTGAAGATTGAGGATTGAGGATTGAGGATTGAGGATTGAGGATTGAGGATTGAGAATTGAAGATTGAGGATTGGGGACTGAGTGTTGAGGGTTGAGTGATGAGGATTGATGTTTGTGGATAGAGATTTGAAGATTGCAGATTGAGTATTGAGTATTGAAACCTCTGAATTGAGGATATTCTATTGAGGATTGAGGATTGACAACTGATTGTTGAGGACTGAGGGCTGAAGATTGAGGATTCAGTGTTGAGGATTCAGAATTGAGGTTTGAGGACAGAGGATTGAGGATTGATGATTGAGGATTGAGGATTGAGGATTGAGGATTGAAGATTCAGTATTGAGGATTGAAGATTGAGGATTGAGGTTTGAGGATTGAGGATTGAGTATTGAGGATTCAGGGTTGAGGATTCAGGATTGAGGATTCAGGATTGTGGTTCGAGGACAGAGGATTGAGGCTTGAGGATTGAGCATTGAGGATTGAGGATTGAGGATTGAGGATTGAGGATTGAGGATTGAACACTGAGGATTGAGGATTGAAGATTGAGTATTGAGGATTGAAGATTGAGGATTGAGGATTGACGATTGAGGATTGAGGATTGAGGATTGATGTTTGAGGTCTGAGGATTGGGGATAGAGGATTGAGAATTGAGGATTGAGGATTGAGGATTGAGGATTCAGGATTGAGGATTCAGGATTGAGGATTCAGGATTGTGGTTCGAGGACAGAGGACTGAGGCTTGAGGATTGAGGATTGAGGATTGAGGATTGAGGATTGAGGATTGAGGATTTAAGATTGAGGATTGGGTATTGAGGATTGAACAATGAGGATTGAGGATTGAGGATTGAGGATTGAGGACTGAAGATTGAATATTGATGATTGAAGATTGAGGATTGGGGATTGAGGGATGTGGATTGGGGACCAGGACTGAGGGTTGAATATTGACGTTTGAGGTCAGAGGATTTAGGATTGAGGATTGAGAATTGAGGATTGAGGATTGAGGATTGAGGATTCAGGATTGAGGATTCAGGATTGAGGATTCAGGATTGTGGGTCGAGGACAGAGGACTGAGGCTTGAGGATTGAGGATTGAGGATTGAGGATCGAGGATTGAGGATTGAGGATTTAAGATTGAGGATTGGGTATTGAGGATTGAACAATGAGGATTGAGGATTGAGGATTGAGGATTGAGGACTGAAGATTGAATATTGATGATTGAAGATTGAGGATTGGGGATTGAGGGATGTGGATTGGGGACCAGGACTGAGGGTTGAATATTGACGTTTGAGGTCAGAGGATTTAGGATTGAGGATTGAGAATTGAGGATTGAGGATTGAGGATTGAGGATTCAGGATTGAGGATTCAGGATTGAGGATTCAGGATTGTGGGTCGAGGACAGAGGACTGAGGCTTGAGGATTGAGGATCGAGGATTGAGGATTGAGGATTTAAGATTGAGGATTGGGTATTGAGGATTGAACAATGAGGATTGAGGATTGAGGATTGAGGATTGAGGACTGAAGATTGAATATTGATGATTGAAGATTGAGGATTGGGGATTGAGGGATGTGGATTGGGGACCAGGACTGAGGGTTGAATATTGACGTTTGAGGTCTGAGGATTGAGGATTGAGGATTGAGAATTGAGGATTGAGGATTGAGGATTGAGGATTGAGGATTGAGGATTGAGGATTGAGGACTGAGGATTGAAGATTGAGGATTGAGGATTGAGGATTAAAGGTTGAGCATTGAGGATTGAAGATTGAGGATTGAAGATTGAGGATTGATGATTGAGGATTGAGGATTGAGGATTGAGGATTGAGGACTGAATATTGAAGATTGAGAATTGGTGATTGAGGATTGAGTATTGAGGATTGAGGATAGAGTATTGGGGATTGCGGATTGAACATTGAGGATTGAGGAATGAGGATTGAGGATTGAGGATTGTGGATTGAGGATTGAGGATTGAGGATTGAGGATTGAGGATTGAGGATTGAAGATTGAATATTGATGATTGAAAGTTGAGGATTGAGGATTGAGGGTTGTGGATTAAGGACGAGGACTGAGGGTTGAGTATTAATGTTTGAGAACTGAGGATTGAGGATAGAGGATTGAGAATTGAGGATTGAGGATTGAGGATTGAGGATTGAGGAATGAAGATTGAGGATTGGGTATTGCGGATTGAATATTGAGGGTTGAGGATTGAGGATTGAGGATTCAGGATTGAGGATTCACGATTGAGGATTCAGGATTCTGGTTCGAGGACAGAGGATTGAGGCTTCAGGATTGAGGATTGAGGATTGAGGATTGAGGATTGAGGATTGAGGATTTAAGATTGAGGATTGGGTATTGAGGATTGAACATTGAGGATTGAGGATTGAGGATTGAGGATTGAGTATTGGGGATTGCGGATTGAAAATTGAGGATTGAGGATTGAGGATTGAGGACTGAAGATTGAATATTAATGATTGAAGATTGATGATTGAGGATTGAGAGTTGTGGATTGAGGACGAGGACTGAGGGTTGAGTATTGATGTCTGAGGTCTGAGGATTGAGGATTGAGGATTGAGAATTGAGGATTGAGGATTGAGGACTGAAGATTGAGAATTGGGTATTGAGGATTGAAGAATGAGGATTGAGGATTGAGGATTGAGGATTGAGGATTGAGGATTGAGGACTGAGGATTGAAGATTGAAGATTGAGTATTGAGGATTGAAGATTGAGGATTGAGGATTGAGGATTGAGGATTGAGGATTGAGGACTGAGGATTGAGGATTGAGGATTGAGGATTGAGGATTGAGGATTGAGGATTGAAGATTGAGTATTGAGGATTGAAGATTGAGTATTGAGGATTGAGGATTGAGGATTGAGGATTGAGGATTGAGGATTGAGGATTGAGGACTGAGGATTGAAGATTGAGGATTGAGGATTGAGGATTAAAGGTTGAGCATTGAGGATTGAAGATTGAGGATTGAAGATTGAGGATTGATGATTGAGGATTGAGGATTGAGGATTGAGGATTGAGGACTGAATATTGAAGATTGAGAATTGGTGATTGAGGATTGAGTATTGAGGATTGAGGATAGAGTATTGGGGATTGCGGATTGAACATTGAGGATTGAGGATTGAGGATTGAGGATTGAGGATTGTGGATTGAGGATTGAGGATTGAGGATTGAAGATTGAGGATTGGGTATTGCGGATTGAATATTGAGGGTTGAGGATTGAGGATTGAGGATTCAGGATTGAGGATTCAGGATTGAGGATTCAGGATTCTGGTTCGAGGACAGAGGATTGAGGCTTTAGGATTGAGGATTGAGGATTGAGGATTGAGGATTTAAGATTGAGGATTGGGTATTGAGGATTGAACATTGAGGATTGAGGATTGAGGATTGAGGATTGAGTATTGGGGATTGCGGATTGAACATTGAGGATTGAAGATTGAGTATTGAGGATTGAAGATTGAGGATTGTGGATTGAGGATTGAGGATTGAGTAATGAAGACTGAGGATTGGGGATTGAGGATTGACGATTGAGGATTGCGTATTGAGGATTGAGAATTGAGGATTGAGGATTGAAGATTGAGTATTGAGGATTGAAGGTTGGGAATTGAGGATTGAGGATTGAGGATTGAAGATGAGGGCTGAGGGTTGAGGATTGAGGTTTGAGGTCTGAGGATTGAGGATTGAGGATTGAGAGTTGAGGATTGAGGGTTGAGGATTGACGATTGAGCATTGGGTATTGAGGATTGAAGAATGAGCATTGAGGATTGAGGATTGAGGATTGAGGATTGAAGATTGAGGATTGAGGATTGAGGTTTGAGGATTGAAGATTGAGTATTGAGGGCTGAAGATTGAGGATTGAGGATTGAGGATTGAGGATTGAGGATTGAGGATTGACGATTGAAGATTGAGGATTGGGGACTGAGAGTTGATGGTTGAGTGATGAGAATTGATGTTTGTGGATAGAGATATGAAGGTTGCAGATTGAGTATTGCGTATGGAAAACTCTGAACTGAGGATAATCTAGTGAGGATTGAGGATTGACAACTGATTGTTGAGGACTGAGGGCTGAAGATTGAGGATTCAGGATTGAGGATTCAGGACTGTGGTATGAGGACTGTGGATTGAGGATTGAGGATTGGGGATTGAAGATTGAGGATCGAGGATTGAAGATTGAAGATTGGGTATTGAGGATTGAACATTGAGTATTGAGGATTGAGGATTGAGGATTGAGGATTGAGGATTGAAGATTGAATATTGATGATTGAAGGTTGAGGATTGAGGATTGAGGGTTATGGATTCAGGACGAGGACTGAGGGTTGAGTATTGATGTTTGAGGTCTGAGGATTGAGGATAGAGGATAGAGAATTGAGGATTGGGGATTGAGGATTGAAGATTGAGGATTGGGTATTGAGGATTGAAGAATGAGGACTGAGGATTGAGGATTGAGGATTGAGGATTGAAGATTGAGTATTGAGGATTGAAGATTGAGGATTGAGGATTGAGGATTGAGGATTGAGGATTGAAGATTGAGGATTGATGATTGAGGATTGAGGATTGAAGATTGAGTATTGAGGATTGAAGATTGAGGATTGAGGATTGAGGATTGAGGATTGAGGATTGAGGATTGAGGATTGAGGATTGATGTTTGAGGTCTGAGGATTGAGGATAGAGGATTGAGAATTGAGGATTGAGGATTGAGGATTGAGGATTGAGGATTTAAGATTGAGGATTGGGTATTGAGGATTGAACATTGAGGATTGAGGATTGAGGATTGAGGATTGAGGACTGAGGATTGAATATTGATGATTGAAGATTGAGGATTGGGGATTGAGGGATGTGAATTGGGGACCAGGACTGAGGGTTGAATATTGACGTTTGAGGTCTGAGGATTGAGGATTGAGGATTGAGAATTGAGGATTGAGGATTGAGGATTGAAGATTGAGGATTGGGTATTGAAGATTGAAGAATGAGGATTGAGGATTGAGGATTGAGGCCTGAGGATTGAGAATTGAGAACTGAGGATGAGGACTGAGGGCTGAGGGTTGAGGTTTGAGGAATGAGGATTGGGGGTTGAGGATTGAGGATTGAGGATTGAGGATTGAGGATTGAGTACTGAAGATTGTGTATTGATGACTGAGGATTGAGGATTGAGGATTGTGGATTGAGGGTTGAGGATTGAGGATTGAAGATTGAGTATTGAGGATTGAAGATTGAGGATTGAGTATTGAGGATCGAGGATTGAGCATGAGGGCTGAGGGTTGAGGATTGAGGTTTGAGGGTTGAGGGTTGAGGATTGAGGATTGAGGATTCAGGTTTGAGGATTCAGGATTGAGGATTCAGGATTGTGGTTCGAGGACAGAGGATTGATGCTTGAGGATTGAGTATTGAGGATTGAGGATTGAGGATTGAGGATTGAGGATTGAGGATTTAAGATTGAGGATTGGGTATTGAGGATTGAACAATGAGGATTGAGGATTGAGGGTTGAGGATTGAGGACTGAAGATTGAATATTGATGATTGAAGATTGAGGATTGGGGATTGAGGGATGTGGATTGGGGACCAGGACTGAGGGTTGAATATTGACGTCTGAGGTCTGAGGATTGAGGATTGAGGATTGAGAATTGAGGATTGTGGATTGAGGATTGAGGATTGAGGATTGAGGATTAAGGATTGAGGACTGAGGATTGAAGATTGAGGATTGAGGATTGAGGATTGAGGATTGAGGATTGAGGATTGAGGGTTGAGTATTGAAGATTGAGGATTGATGATTGAGGATGGAGGATTGAGGATTGAGGATTGAGTGTTGGGGATTGAGGATTGAAGATTGAGGATTTGTTGTTGAGGATTGAAGAATGAGGATTGAGGATTGAGGATTGAGGATTGAGGATTCAGGATTGAAGATTGAGTATTGAGGATTAAAGATTGAGGATTGAGGATTGGGGATTGAGGATTGAGGATTGAGGATTGACAACTGATTGTTGAGAACTGAGGGCTGAAGATTGAGGATTCAGGATAGAGGATTCAGAATTGAGGTTTGAGGACTGAGGATTGAGGATTGAGGATTAAAGATTGAATATTGATGATCGAAGATTGAGGATAGAGGATTGAGGGTTGTGTATTGAGGACGAGGACTGAGGGTTGAGTATTGATGTCTGAGGTCTGAGGATTGAGGATTGAGGATTGAGAATAGAGGATTGAGGATTGAGGAATGAAGATTGAGGATTTGGTGTTGAGGATTGAAGAATCAGGATTGAGGATTGAGGATTGAGGATTGAGGATTGAAGATTGAGTATTGAGGATTGAAGATTGAGGATCGAGGATTGAGGATTGAGGATTGAGGATTGAGGATTGAGGATTGAAGATTGAGTATTGATGATTGAATATTGAGGATTGAGGATTGAGGATTTTGGATTGAGGATTGAGGATTGAGGATTGAGTATTGAAGATTGAGGATTGGGGATTGAGGACTGACGATTGAGGATTGAGTATTGAGGATTGAGAATTGAGGATTGAGGATTGAAGATTGAGTATTGAGGATTGAAGATTGGGAATTGAGGATTGAGGATTGAGGATTGAAGATGAGGGCTGAGGGTTGAGGATTGAGGTTTGAGGACTGAGGATTGAGGATTGAGGATTGAGAGTTGAGGATTGAGGGTTGAGGATTGAAGATTGAGGATTGGGTGTTGATGATTGAAGAATGAGCATTGACGATTGAGGATTGAGGATTGAGGATTGAAGATTGAGGATCTAGGATTGAGGTTTGAGGATTGAAGATTGAGTATTGAGGGTTGAAGATTGATGATTGAGGATTGAGGATTGAGGATTGAGGATTGAGTATTGACGATTGAAGATTGAGGATTGGGGACTGAGAGATGATGATTGAGTGATGAGAATTGATGTTTGTGGATAGAGATATGAAGAGTGCAGATTGAGTATTGCGTATGGAAAACTCTGATCTGAGGATACTCTAGTGAGGATTGAGAATTGACAACTGAGTGTTGAGGACTGAGGGCTGAAGATTGAGGATTCAGGATTGAGGATTCAGGACTGTGGTTTGAGGACTGTGGATTGAGGGTTGAGGATTGGGGATTGAGGATTGAGGATCGAGGATTGAAGATTAAAGATAGGGTATTGAGGATTGAACATTGAGTATTGAGGATTGAGGATTGAGGATTGAGGATTGAAGATTGAATATAGATGACTGAAGGTTGAGGATTGAGGATTGAGGGTTATGGATTCAGGACGAGGACGGAGGGTTGAGTATTGATGTTTGAGGTCTGAGGATTGAGGATTGAGGATTGAGGATTGAGCATTGAGGATTGATGTTTGAGGTCTGAGGATTGAGGATAGAGGATTGAGAATTGAGGATTGAGGATTGAGGATTGAGGACTGAGGATTGAGGATTCAGGATTGAGGATTCAGGATTGAGGATTCAGGATTGTGGTTCGAGGACAGAGGATTGAGGCTTGAGGATTGAGGATTGAGGATTGAGGATTGAGGATTGAGGATTTAAGATTGAGGATTGGGTATTGAGGATTGAACATTGAGGATTGAGGATTGAGGATTGAGGATTGAGGACTGAAGATTGAATATTGATGATTGAAGATTGAGGATTGGGGATTGAGGGATGTGGATTGGGGACCAGGACTGAGGGTTGAATATTGACGTTTGAGGTCTGAGGATTGAGGATTGAGGATTGAGAATTGAGGATTGAGGATTGAGGATTGAAGATTGAGGATTGGGTATTGAGGATTGAAGAATGAGGATTGAGGATTGTGGATTGAGGCCTGAGGATTGAGAATTGAGAACTGAGGATGAGGACTGAGGGCTGAGGGTTGAGGTTTGAGGAATGAGGATTGGGGGTTGAGGATTGAGGATTGAGGATTGAGGATTGAGGATTGAGTACTGAAGATTGAGTATTGATGACTGAGGATTGAGGATTGAGGATTGTGTATTGAGGGTTGAGGATTGAGGATTGAAGATTGAGTATTGAGGATTGAAGATTGAGGATTGAGTATAGAGGATCGAGGATTGAGAATGAGGGCTGAGGGTTGAGGATTGAGGTTTGAGGATTGAGGACTGAGGATTGAGGATTGATGATTGAGTATTGAGGATTGAAGATTGAGGATTGAGGATTGAGGATTGAGGATTGAGTATTGAGGATTGAGGATTGAAAATTGAGGACTGGGGACTGTGTGTTGAGGGTTGAGTGATGAGAATTGGCGTTTGTGCATAGAGATTTAAAGATTGCAGATTGAGTATTGAGTATTGAAAACTGTGAATTGATGATATTCCATTGAGGATTGAGAATTGACAAGTGATTGTTGAGGACTGAGGTCTGAAGATTGAGGATTCAGGATTGATGATCCAGGATTGAGGTTTGAGGACTGAGGATTGAGGATAGAGGATTGAGGATTGAGGATTGAGGATTGAGTATTGAGGATTGAGGATTGAAGATTGAGGATTGGGTTTTGCGGACTGAACATTGAGGATTGAGGATTGAGGATTGAGGACAGAAGATTGAGTATTGATGATTGAAGATTGATGATTGAGGATTGAGGGTTATGGATTGAGGACGAGGACTGAGGGTTGAGTATTGATGTCCGAGGTCTGAGGATTGAGGATTGAGGATTGAGAATTGAGGATTGAGGATTGAGGATTGAAGATTGAGGATTGGGTATTGAGGATTGAAGAATGAGAACTGAGGATTGAGGATTGAGGATTGAGGATTGAAGATTGAGTATTGAGGATTGAAGATTGAGGATTGAGGATTGAGGATTGAGGATTGAGGATTGAGGATTGAGGATTGAGGATTGCGGATTGAAGATTGAGGATTGAGGATTGAGGATTAAACGTTCAGTATTGAGGATTGAAGATTGAGGATTGATGATTGAGGGTTGAGGATTGAGGATTGAGGATTGAGGATTGAGTATTGAAGATTGAGGATTGATGATTGAGGATTGAGGATTGAGGATTGAGGATTGAGTATTGGCGATTGAGGATTGAAGATTGAGGATTGAGGATTGAGGATTAATGATTGAGTATTGAGGATTGAAGATTGAGAATTGAGAATTGAGGATTAAACATTGAGGACTGAGTGTTGAGGGTTGAGTGATGAGAATTGATGTTTGTGGATAGAGATTTGAAGATTGCAGATTGGTTGTTGAGTATTGAAAACTGTGAATTGAGGATATTCTATTGGGGATTGAGGATTGACAACTGATTCTTGAGGACTGAGGGCTGAAGATTGAGGATTCAGGATTGAGGATTCAGGATTGTGGTTCGAGGACAGAGGACTGAGGCTTGAGGATTGAGGATTGAGGATTGAGGATTGAGGATTGAGGATTGAGGATTTAAGATTGAGGATTGGGTATTGAGGATTGAACAATGAGGATTGAGGATTGAGGATTGAGGATTGAGGACTGAAGATTGAATATTGATGATTGAAGATTGAGGATTGGGGATTGAGGGATGTGGATTGGGGACCAGGACTGAGGGTTGAATATTGACGTTTGAGGTCTGAGGATTTAGGATTGAGGATTGAGAATTGAGGATTGAGGATTGAGGATTGAGGATTCAGGATTGAGGATTCAGGATTGAGGATTCAGGATTGTGGGTCGAGGACAGAGGACTGAGGCTTGAGGATTGAGGATTGAGGATTGAGGATCGAGGATTGAGGATTCAGGATTTAAGATTGAGGATTGGGTATTGAGGATTGAACAATGAGGATTGAGGATTGAGGATTGAGGATTGAGGACTGAAGATTGAATATTGATGATTGAAGATTGAGGATTGGGGATTGAGGGATGTGGATTGGGGACCAGGACTGAGGGTTGAATATTGACGTTTGAGGTCTGAGGATTGAGGATTGAGGATTGAGAATTGAGGATTGAGGATTGAGGATTGAGGATTGAGGATTGAGGATTGAGGATTGAGGACTGAGGATTGAAGATTGAGGATTGAGGATTGAGGATTAAAGGTTGAGCATTGAGGATTGAAGATTGAGGATTGAAGATTGAGGATTGATGATTGAGGATTGAGGATTGAGGATTGAGGATTGAGGACTGAATATTGAAGATTGAGAATTGGTGATTGAGGATTGAGTATTGAGGATTGAGGATAGAGTATTGGGGATTGCGGATTGAACATTGAGGATTGAGGATTGAGGATTGAGGATTGAGGATTGTGGATTGAGGATTGAGGATTGAGGATTGAGGATTGAGGATTGAAGATTGAATATTGATGATTGAAGGTTGAGGATTGAGGATTGAGGGTTGTGGATTAAGGACGAGGACTGAGGGTTGAGTATTAATGTTTGAGAACTGAGGATTGAGGATAGAGGATTGAGAATTGAGGATTGAGGATTGAGGATTGAGGATTGAGGAATGAAGATTGAGGATTGGGTATTGCGGATTGAATATTGAGGGTTGAGGATTGAGGATTGAGGATTCAGGATTGAGGATTCAGGATTGAGGATTCAGGATTCTGGTTCGAGGACAGAGGATTGAGGCTTCAGGATTGAGGATTGAGGATTGAGGATTGAGGATTGAGGATTGAGGATTTAAGATTGAGGATTGGGTATTGAGGATTGAACATTGAGGATTGAGGATTGAGTATTGGGGATTGCGGATTGAACATTGAGGATTGAGGATTGAGGATTGAGGACTGAAGATTGAATATTAATGATTGAAGATTGATGATTGAGGATTGAGAGTTGTGGATTGAGGACGAGGACTGAGGGTTGAGTATTGATGTCTGAGGTCTGAGGATTGAGGATTGAGGATTGAGAATTGAGGATTGAGGATTGAGGACTGAAGATTGAGAATTGGGTATTGAGGATTGAAGAATGAGGATTGAGGATTGAGGATTGAGGATTGAGGATTGAAGATTGAGGATTGGGTATTGAGGATTGAAGAATGAGAACTGAGGATTGAGGATTGAGGATTGAGGATTGAAGATTGAGTATTGAGGATTGAAGATTGAGGATTGAGGATTGAGGATTGAGGATTGAGGATTGAGGATTGAGGATTGAGGATTGCGGATTGAAGATTGAGGATTGAGGATTGAGGATTAAACGTTCAGTATTGAGGATTGAAGATTGAGGATTGATGATTGAGGGTTGAGGATTGAGGATTGAGGATTGAGGATTGAGTATTGAAGATTGAGGATTGATGATTGAGGATTGAGGATTGAGGATTGAGGATTGAGTATTGGCGATTGAGGATTGAAGATTGAGGATTGAGGATTGAGGATTAATGATTGAGTATTGAGGATTGAAGATTGAGAATTGAGGATTGAGGATTAAACATTGAGGACTGAGTGTTGAGGGTTGAGTGATGAGAATTGATGTTTGTGGATAGAGATTTGAAGATTGCAGATTGGTTCTTGAGTATTGAAAACTGTGAATTGAGGATATTCTATTGGGGATTGAGGATTGACAACTGATTCTTGAGGACTGAGGGCTGAAGATTGAGGATTCAGGATTGAGGATTCAGAATTGTGGTTTGAGGACTGAGGATTGAAGATTGAAGATTCAGTATTGTGGGTTGAGGATTGAGGATTGAGGATGGAGGATTGAGGATGAGGGCTGAGGGTTGAAGGTTGAGGTCTGAGGACTCAGGACTGAGAATTGAGGATTGAGAATTGAGGATCGAGGATTGAGGATTGAAGATTGAGGATGGGGTATTGAGGATTGAAGAATGAGGATGGAGGATGGGCGATTGAGGATTGAGGATTGAAGATTGAGTATTCAGGATTGGAAGTTGACCATTGAGGATTGAGGATTGAGCATCGAGGATTGAGGATTGAGGATTGAGGATTGAAGATTGAGTATTGTGGATTGAAGATTGAGGATTGAGGATTGAGGATTGAGGATTGAGGATTGAGGATTGAGAATTGAAGATTGAGGATTGGGGACTGAGTGTTGAGGGTTGAGTGATGAGGATTGATGTTTGTGGATAGAGATTTGAAGATTGCAGATTGAGTATTGAGTATTGAAACCTCTGAATTGAGGATATTCTATTGAGGATTGAGGATTGACAACTGATTGTTGAGGACTGAGGGCTGAAGATTGAGGATTCAGTGTTGAGGATTCAGAATTTAGGTTTGAGGACAGAGGATTGAGGATTGATGATTGAGGATTGAGGATTGAGGATTGAGGATTGAAGATTCAGTATTTAGGATTGAAGATTGAGGATTGAGGTTTGAGGATTGAGGATTGAGTATTGAGGATTCAGGGTTGAGGATTCAGGATTGAGGATTCAGGATTGTGGTTCGAGGACAGAGGATTGAAGCTTGAGGATTGAGCATTGAGGATTGAGGATTGAGGATTGAGGATTGAGGATTGAGGATTGAACATTGAGGATTGAGGATTGAAGATTGAGTATTGAGGATTGAAGATTGAGGATTGAGGATTGACGATTGAGGATTGAGGATTGAGGATTGATGTTTGAGGTCTGAGGATTGGGGATAGAGGATTGAGAATTGAGGATTGAGGATTGAGGATTGAGGATTCAGGATTGAGGATTCAGGATTGAGGATTCAGGATTGTGGTTCGAGGACAGAGGACTGAGGCTTGAGGATTGAGGATTGAGGATTGAGGATTGAGGATTGAGGATTGAGGATTTAAGATTGAGGATTGGGTATTGAGGATTGAACAATGAGGATTGAGGATTGAGGATTGAGGATTGAGGACTGAAGATTGAATATTGATGATTGAAGATTGAGGATTGGGGATTGAGGGATGTGGATTGGGGACCAGGACTGAGGGTTGAATATTGACGTTTGAGGTCTGAGGATTTAGGATTGAGGATTGAGAATTGAGGATTGAGGATTGAGGATTGAGGATTCAGGATTGAGGATTCAGGATTGAGGATTCAGGATTGTGGGTCGAGGACAGAGGACTGAGGCTTGAGGATTGAGGATTGAGGATTGAGGATCGAGGATTGAGGATTCAGGATTTAAGATTGAGGATTGGGTATTGAGGATTGAACAATGAGGATTGAGGATTGAGGATTGAGGATTGAGGACTGAAGATTGAATATTGATGATTGAAGATTGAGGATTGGGGATTGAGGGATGTGGATTGGGGACCAGGACTGAGGGTTGAATATTGACGTTTGAGGTCTGAGGATTGAGGATTGAGGATTGAGAATTGAGGATTGAGGATTGAGGATTGAGGATTGAGGATTGAGGATTGAGGATTGAGGACTGAGGATTGAAGATTGAGGATTGAGGATTGAGGATTAAAGGTTGAGCATTGAGGATTGAAGATTGAGGATTGAAGATTGAGGATTGATGATTGAGGATTGAGGATTGAGGATTGAGGATTGAGGACTGAATATTGAAGATTGAGAATTGGTGATTGAGGATTGAGTATTGAGGATTGAGGATAGAGTATTGGGGATTGCGGATTGAACATTGAGGATTGAGGATTGAGGATTGAGGATTGAGGATTGTGGATTGAGGATTGAGGATTGAGGATTGAGGATTGAGGATTGAAGATTGAATATTGATGATTGAAGGTTGAGGATTGAGGATTGAGGGTTGTGGATTAAGGACGAGGACTGAGGGTTGAGTATTAATGTTTGAGAACTGAGGATTGAGGATAGAGGATTGAGAATTGAGGATTGAGGATTGAGGATTGAGGATTGAGGAATGAAGATTGAGGATTGGGTATTGCGGATTGAATATTGAGGGTTGAGGATTGAGGATTGAGGATTCAGGATTGAGGATTCAGGATTGAGGATTCAGGATTCTGGTTCGAGGACAGAGGATTGAGGCTTCAGGATTGAGGATTGAGGATTGAGGATTGAGGATTGAGGATTGAGGATTTAAGATTGAGGATTGGGTATTGAGGATTGAACATTGAGGATTGAGGATTGAGTATTGGGGATTGCGGATTGAACATTGAGGATTGAGGATTGAGGATTGAGGACTGAAGATTGAATATTAATGATTGAAGATTGATGATTGAGGATTGAGAGTTGTGGATTGAGGACGAGGACTGAGGGTTGAGTATTGATGTCTGAGGTCTGAGGATTGAGGATTGAGGATTGAGAATTGAGGATTGAGGATTGAGGACTGAAGATTGAGAATTGGGTATTGAGGATTGAAGAATGAGGATTGAGGATTGAGGATTGAGGATTGAGGATTGAAGATTGATTATTGAGGATTGAAGATTGAGGATTGAGGACTGAGGATTGAGGATTGAGGATTGAGGATTGAGGATTGAGGATTGAGGATTGAAGATTGAGTATTGAGGATTGAAGATTGAGTATTGAGGATTGAGGATTGAGGATTGAGGATTGAGGATTGAGGATTGAGGATTGAGGATTGAGGATTGAGGACTGAGGATTGAAGATTGAGGATTGAGGATTGAGGATTAAAGGTTGAGCATTGAGGATTGAAGATTGAGGATTGAAGATTGAGGATTGATGATTGAGGATTGAGGATTGAGGATTGAGGATTGAGGACTGAATATTGAAGATTGAGAATTGGTGATTGAGGATTGAGTATTGAGTATTGAGGATAGAGTATTGGGGATTGCGGATTGAACATTGAGGATTGAGGATTGAGGATTGAGGATTGAGGATTGTGGATTGAGGATTGAGGATTGAGGATTGAGGATTGAGGATTGAAGATTGAATATTGATGATTGAAGGTTGAGGATTGAGGATTGAGGTTTGTGGATTAAGGACGAGGACTGAGGGTTGAGTATTAATGTTTGAGAACTGAGGATTGAGGATAGAGGATTGAGAATTGAGGATTGAGGATTGAGGATTTAGGATTGAGGATTGAAGATTGAGGATTGGGTATTGCGGATTGAATATTGAGGGTTGAGGATTGAGGATTGAGGATTCAGGATTGAGGATTCAGGATTGAGGATTCAGGATTCTGGTTCGAGGACAGAGGATTGAGGCTTTAGGATTGAGGATTGAGGATTGAGGATTGAGGATTTAAGATTGAGGATTGGGTATTGAGGATTGAACATTGAGGATTGAGGATTGAGGATTGAGGATTGAGTATTGGGGATTGCGGATTGAACATTGAGGATTGAGGATTGAGGATTGAGGATTGAGGATTGAAGATTGAGTATTGAGGATTGAAGATTGAGTATTGAGGATTGAAGATTGAGGATTGTGGATTGAGGATTGAGGATTGAGTAATGAAGACTGAGGATTGGGGATTGAGGATTGACGATTGAGGATTGCGTATTGAGGATTGAGAATTGAGGATTGAGGATTGAAGATTGAGTATTGAGGATTGAAGGTTGGGAATTGAGGATTGAGGATTGAGGATTGAAGATGAGGGCTGAGGGTTGAGGATTGAGGTTTGAGGTCTGAGGATTGAGGATTGAGGATTGAGAGTTGAGGATTGAGGGTTGAGGATTGACGATTGAGCATTGGGTATTGAGGATTGAAGAATGAGCATTGAGGATTGAGGATTGAGGATTGAGGATTGAAGATTGAGGATTGAGGATTGAGGTTTGAGGATTGAAGATTGAGTATTGAGGGCTGAAGATTGAGGATTGAGGATTGAGGATTGAGGATTGAGGATTGAGGATTGACGATTGAAGATTGAGGATTGGGGACTGAGAGTTGATGGTTGAGTGATGAGAATTGATGTTTGTGGATAGAGATATGAAGGTTGCAGATTGAGTATTGCGTATGGAAAACTCTGAACTGAGGATAATCTAGTGAGGATTGAGGATTGACAACTGATTGTTGAGGACTGAGGGCTGAAGATTGAGGATTCAGGATTGAGGATTCAGGACTGTGGTATGAGGACTGTGGATTGAGGATTGAGGATTGAGGATTGAAGATTGAGGATTGAGGATAGAGGATTGAGAATTGAGGATTGAGGATTGAGGATTGAAGATTGAGGATTGGGTATTGAGGATTGAAGAATGAGGACTGAGGATTGAGGATTGAGGATTGAGGATTGAAGATTGAGTATTGAGGATTGAAGATTGAGGATTGAGGATTGAGGATTGAGGATTGAGGATTGAAGATTGAGGATTGATGATTGAGGATTGAGGATTGAAGATTGAGTATTGAGGATTGAAGATTGAGGATTGAGGATTGAGGATTGAGGATTGAGGATTGAGGATTGAGGATTGAGGATTGATGTTTGAGGTCTGAGGATTGAGGATAGAGGATTGAGAATTGAGGATTGAGGATTGAGGATTGAGGATTGAGGATTTAAGATTGAGGATTGGGTATTGAGGATTGAACATTGAGGATTGAGGATTGAGGATTGAGGATTGAGGACTGAAGATTGAATATTGATGATTGAAGATTGAGGATTGGGGATTGAGGGATGTGGATTGGGGACCAGGACTGAGGGTTGAATATTGACGTTTGAGGTCTGAGGATTGAGGATTGAGGATTGAGAATTGAGGATTGAGGATTGAGGATTGAAGATTGAGGATTGGGTATTGAAGATTGAAGAATGAGGATTGAGGATTGAGGATTGAGGCCTGAGGATGGAGAATTGAGAACTGAGGATGAGGACTGAGGGCTGAGTGTTGAGGGTTGAGTGATGAGAATTGGTGTTTGTGGATAGAGATTTAAAGATTGCAGATTGAGTATTGAGTATTGAAAACTGTGAATTGGTGATATTCTATTGAGGATTGAGAATTGACAACTGATTGTTGAGGACTGAGGTCTGAAGATTGAGGATTCAGGATTGAGGATTCAGAATTGAGGTTTGAGGACTGACCATTGAGGATTGATGATTGAGGATTGAGGATTGAGGATTGAGGATTGAAGATTCAGTATTGAGGATTGAAGATTGAGGATTGAGTTTTGAGGATTGAGGATTGAGGATTGAGGATTCAGGATTGAGGATTCAGGATTGAGGATTCAGGATTGTGGTTCGAGGACAGAGGATTGAGGCTTGAGGATTGAGGATTGAGGATTGAGGATTGAGGATTGAGGATTGAGGATTGAGGATTTAAGATTGAGGATTGGGTATTGGGGATTGAACATTGAGGATTGAGGATTGAGGATTGAGGATTGAGGACTGAAGATTGAATATTGATGATTGAAGATTGAGGATTGGGGATTGAGGGATGTGGATTGGGGACCAGGACTTCGGGTTGAATATTGACGTTTGAGGTCTGAGGATTGAGGATTGAGGATTGAGAATTGAGGATTGAGGATTGAGGATTGAAGATTGAGGATTGGGTATTGAAGATTGAAGAATGAGGATTGAGGATTGAGGATTGAGGCCTGAGGATTGAGAATTGAGAACTGAGGATGAGGACTGAGGGCTGAGGGTTGAGGTTTGAGGAATGAGGATTGGGGGTTGAGGATTGAGGATTGAGGATTGAGGATTGAGGATTGTGTACTGAAGATTGAGTATTGATGACTGAGGATTGAGGATTGAGGATTGTGGATTGATGGTTGAGGATTGAGGATTGAAGATTGAGTATTGAGGATTGAAGATTGAGGATTGAGTATTGAGGATCGAGGATTGAGAATGAGGGCTGAGGGTTGAGGATTGAGGTTTGAGGATTGAGGACTGAGGATTGAGGATTGATGATTGAGTATTGAGGATTGAAGATTGAGGATTGAGGATTGAGGATTGAGGATTGAGGATTGAGGATTGAGGATTGAAAATTGAGGACTGGGGACTGAGTGTTGAGGGTTGAGTGATGAGAATTGGTGTTTGTGGATAGAGATTTAAAGATTGCAGATTGAGTATTGAGTATTGAAAACTGTGAATTGATGATATTCTATTGAGGATTGAGAATTGACAACTGATTGTTGAGGACTGAGGTCTGAAGATTGAGGATTCAGGATTGAGGATTCAGAATTGAGGTTTGAGGACTGAGGATTGCGGATTGATGATTGAGGATTGAGGATTGAGGTTTGAGGATTGAAGATTCAGTATTGAGGATTGAGAATTGAGGATTGAGGATTGAGGATTGGGGATTGAGGATTGAGGATCGAGGATTGAAGATTGAAGATTGGGTATTGAGGATTGAACATTGAGTATTGAGGATTGAGGATTGAGGATTGAGGATTGATTATTGAAGATAGAATATTGATGATTGAAAGTTGAGGATTGAGGATTGAGGGTTATGGATTCAGGACGAGGACTGAGGGTTGAGTATTGATGTTTGAGGTCTGAGGATTGAGGATAGAGGATTGAGAATTGAGGATTGAGGATTGAGGATTGAAGATTGAGGATTGGGTATTGAGGATTGAAGAATCAGGACTGTGGATTGAGGATTGAGGATTGAGTATTGAAGATTGAGTATTGAGGATTGAAGATTGAGGATTGAGGATTGAGGATTGAGGATTGAGGATTGAGGATTGAAGATTGATGATTGGGGATTGAGGATTGAAGATTGAGTATTGAGGATTGAAGATTGAGGATTGAGGATTGACGATTGAGGATTGAGGATTGAGGATTGAGGATTGAGGATTGATGTTTGAGGTCTGAGGATTGAGGATAGAGGATTGAGGGTTGAGGATTGAGGATTGAGGATTGAGGATTCAGGTTTGAGGATTCAGGATTGAGGATTCAGGATTGTGGTTCGAGGACAGAGGATTGATGCTTGAGGATTGAGTATTGAGGATTGAGGATTGAGGATTGAGGATTGAGTATTGGGGATTGCGGGTTGAACATTGAGGATTGAGGATTGAGGATTGAGGATTGAGGATTGTGGATTGAGGATTGAGTATTGTAGATTGAGGATTGGAGATTGAGGATTGAGGATTGAGGATTGAGGATTGAGGATTGACGATTGAAGATTGAGGATTGGGGACTGAGAGTTGATGGTTGAGTGATGAGAATTGATGTTTGTGGATAGAGATATGAAGATTGCAGATTGAGTATTGCGTATGGAAAACTCTGGACTGAGGATACTCTAGTGAGGATGGAGGATTGACAACCGATTGTTGAGGACTGAGGGCTGAAGATTGAGGATTCAGGATTGAGGATTCAGGACTGTGGTTTGAGGACTGTGGATTGATGATTGAGGATTGGGGATTGAGGATTGACGATCGAGGATTGAAGATTGAGGATTGGGTATTGAGGATTGAAGAATGAGGACTGAGGATTGAGGATTGAGGATTGAGGATTGAAGATTGAGTATTGAGGATTGCAGATTGAGGATTGAGGATTGAAGATTGAGGATTGAGGATTGAGGATTGAGGATTGAAGATTGAGTATTGAGGATTGAAGATTGAGGATTGAGGATTGAGGATTGAGGATTGAGGATTGAGGATTGAGGATTGAGGATTGAGGATTGAAGATTGAAGATTGAGGAATGAGGATTAAAGGTTGAGCATTGAGGATTGAAGATTGAGGATTGATGATTGAGGATTGAGGATTGAGGATTGAGGATTGAGGATTGAGTATTGAAGATTCAGGATTGATGATTGAGGATGGAGGATTGAGGATTGAGGATTGAGTATTGGGGATTGAGGATTGAAGATTGAGGATTTGTTGTTGAGGATTGAAGAATGAGGATTGAGGATTGAGGATTGAGGATTGAGGATTGAGGATTGAAGATTGAGTATTGAGGATTAAAGATTGAGGATTGAGGATTGGGGATTGAGGATTGAGGATTCAGGATTGACAACTGATTGTTGAGAACTGAGGGCTGAAGATTGAGGATTCAGGATAGAGGATTCAGAATTGAGGTTTGAGGACTGAGGATTGAGGATTGAGGATTAAAGATTGAATATTGATGATCGAATATTGAGGATAGAGGATTGAGGGTTGTGTATTGAGGACGAGGACTGAGGGTTGAGTATTGATGTCTGAGGTCTGAGGATTGAGGATTGAGGATTGAGAATAGAGGATTGAGGATTGAGGAATGAAGATTGAGGATTTGGTGTTGAGGATTGAAGAATCAGGATTGAGGATTGAGGATTGAGGATTGAGGATTGAAGATTGAGTATTGAGGATTGAAGATTGAGGATCGAGGATTGAGGATTGAGGATTGAGGATTGAGGATTGAGGATTGAAGATTGAGAATTGATGATTGAATATTGAGGATTGAGGATTGATGACTGAGTATTGAGGATTGAAGATTGAGGATTCAGGATTGAGGATTGAGGATTGAGGAATGAGGATTGAGGATTGAGGGTTGTGGATTGGGGACCAGGACTGAGTGTTGAATATTGATGTTTGAGGTCTGAGGATTGAGGATTGAGGATTGAGAATAGATGATTGAGGATTGAGGATTGAAGATTGAGGATTGGGTATTGAGGATTGAAGAATAAGGATTGAGGATTGAGGATTGAGGCCTGAGGATTGAAAATTGAGAACTGAGGGTGAGGACTGAGGGCTGAGGGTTGAGGTTTGAGGATTGAGGATTGAAGATTGAGGATTGGGGACTGAGTGTTGAGGGCTGAGTGATGAGAATTGATGTTTGTGGATAGAGATTTGAAGATTGCAGATTGAGTATTGCGTATGGAAAACTCTGAACTGAGGATATTCTATTGGGGATTGAGGATTGACAACTGATTGTTGAGGACTGAGGGCTGTAGATTGAGGATTCAGTATTGAGGATTCAGGATTGTGGTTTGAGGACAGAGGATTGAGGATTGAGGTTTGAGGATTGAGGATTGAGGATAGAGGATTGAAGATTCAGTATTGAGGATTGAGAATTGAGGATTGAGGATTGAGGATTGGGGATTGAGGATTGAGGATCGAGGATTGAAGATTGAAGATTGGGTATTGAGGATTGAACATTGAGTATTGAGGATTGAGGATTGAGGATTGAGGATTGATTATTGAAGATAGAATATTGATGATTGAAAGTTGAGGATTGAGGATTGAGGGTTATGGATTCAGGACGAGGACTGAGGGTTGAGTATTGATGTTTGATGTCTGAGGATTGAGGATAGAGGATTGAGAATTGAGGATTGAGGATTGAGGATTGAAGATTGAGGATTGGGTATTGAGGATTGAAGAATCAGGACTGTGGATTGAGGATTGAGGATTGAGGATTGAAGATTGAGTATTGAGGATTGAAGATTGAGGATTGAGGATTGAGGATTGAGGATTGAGGATTGAGGATTGAAGATTGATGATTGGGGATTGAGGATTGAAGATTGAGTATTGAGGATTGAAGATTGAGGATTGAGGATTGACGATTGAGGATTGAGGATTGAGGATTGAGGATTGAGGATTGATGTTTGAGGTCTGAGGATTGAGGATAGAGGATTGAGGGTTGAGGATTGAGGATTGAGGATTGAGGATTCAGGTTTGAGGATTCAGGATTGAGGATTCAGGATTGTGGTTCGAGGACAGAGGATTGATGCTTGAGGATTGAGTATTGAGGATTGAGGATTGAGGATTGAGGATTGAGGATTGAGGATTTAAGATTGAGGATTGGGTATTGAGGACTGAACAATGAGGATTGAGGATTGAGGGTTGAGGATTGAGGACTGAAGATTGAATATTGATGATTGAAGATTGAGTATTGGGGATTGAGGGATGTGGATTGGGGACCAGGACTGAGGGTTGAATATTGACGTTTGAGGTCTGAGGATTGAGGATTGAGAATTGAGGATTGTGGATTGAGGATTGAGGATTGAGGATTGAGGATTGAGGATTGAGGACTGAGGATTGAAGATTGAGGATTGAGGATTGAGGATTAAAGGTTGAGCATTGAGGATTGAAGTTTGAGTATTGATGATTGAGGATTGAGGATTGAGGATTGAGGATTGAGGACTGAATATTGAAGATTGAGGATTGATGATTGAGGATTGAGTATTGAGGATTGAGGATTGAGTATTGGGGATTGCGGATTGAACATTGAGGATTGAGGATTGAGGATTGAGGATTGAGGATTGTGGATTGAGGATTGAGTATTGTAGATTGAGGATTGGAGATTGAGGATTGAGGATTGAGGATTGAGGATTGAGGATTGACGATTGAAGATTGAGGATTGGGGACTGAGAGTTGATGGTTGAGTGATGAGAATTGATGTTTGTGGATAGAGATATGAAGATTGCAGATTGAGTATTGCGTATGGAAAACTCTGGACTGAGGATACTCTAGTGAGGATGGAGGATTGACAACCGATTGTTGAGGACTGAGGGCTGAAGATTGAGGATTCAGGATTGAGGATTCAGGACTGTGGTTTGAGGACTGTGGATTGATGATTGAGGATTGGGGATTGAGGATTGACGATCGAGGATTGAAGATTGAGGATTGGGTATTGAGGATTGAAGAATGAGGACTGAGGATTGAGGATTGAGGATTGAGGATTTGTTGTTGAGGGTTGAAGAATGAGGATTGAGGATTGAGGATTGAGGATTGAGGATTGAGGATTGAGGATTGAAGATTGAGTATTGAGGATTAAAGATTGAGGATTGAGGATTGGGGATTGAGGATTGAGGATTGAGGATTGACAACTGATTGTTGAGAACTGAGGGCTGAAGATTGAGGATTCAGGATAGAGGATTCAGAATTGAGGTTTGAGGACTGAGGATTGAGGATTGAGGATTAAAGATTGAATATTGATGATCGAATATTGAGGATAGAGGATTGAGGGTTGTGTATTGAGGACGAGGACTGAGGGTTGAGTATTGATGTCTGAGGTCTGAGGATTGAGGATTGAGGATTGAGAATAGAGGATTGAGCATTGAGGAATGAAGATTGAGGATTTGGTGTTGAGGATTGAAGAATCAGGATTGAGGATTGAGGATTGAGGATTGAGGATTGAAGATTGAGTATTGAGGATTGAAGATTGAGGATCGAGGATTGAGGATTGAGGATTGAGGATTGAGGATTGAGGATTGAAGATTGAGAATTGATGATTGAATATTGAGGATTGAGGATTGATGACTGAGTATTGAGGATTGAAGATTGAGGATTCAGGATTGAGGATTGAGGATTGAGGAATGAGGATTGAGGATTGAGGGTTGTGGATTGGGGACCAGGACTGAGTGTTGAATATTGATGTTTGAGGTCTGAGGATTGAGGATTGAGGATTGAGAATAGATGATTGAGAATTGAGGATTGAAGATTGAGGATTGGGTATTGAGGATTGAAGAATAAGGATTGAGGATTGAGGATTGAGGCCTGAGGATTGAAAATTGAGAACTGAGGGTGAGGACTGAGGGCTGAGGGTTGAGGTTTGAGGATTGAGGATTGAAGATTGAGGATTGGGGACTGAGTGTTGAGGGCTGAGTGATGAGAATTGATGTTTGTGGATAGAGATTTGAAGATTGCAGATTGAGTATTGCGTATGGAAAACTCTGAACTGAGGATATTCTATTGGGGATTGAGGATTGACAACTGATTGTTGAGGACTGAGGGCTGTAGATTGAGGATTCAGTATTGAGGATTCAGGATTGTGGTTTGAGGACAGAGGATTGAGGATTGAGGTTTGAGGATTGAGGATTGAGGATAGAGGATTGAAGATTGAGGATTGGGTATTGAGGATTGAACATTGAGTATTGAGGATTGAGGATTGAGGATTGAGGATTGAGGACTGAAGATTGAATATTGATGATTGAAGGTTGAGGATTGAGGATTGAGGGTTATGGATTCAGGACGAGGACTGAGGGTTGAGTATTGATGTTTGAGGTCTGAGGATTGAGGATAGAGGATTGAGAATTGAGGATTGAGGATTGAGGATTGAAGATTGAGGATTGGGTATTGAGGATTGGAGAATGAGGACTGAGGATTGAGGATTGAGGATTGAGGATTGAAGATTGAGTATTGAGGATTGAAGATTGAGGATTGAGGATTGAGGAATGAGGATTGAGGATTGAAGATTGAGGATTGATGAATGAGGATTGAGGATTGAAGATTGAGTATTGAGCATTGAAGATTGAGGATTGAGGATTGAGGATTGAGGATTGAGGATTGAGGATTGAGGATTTAGGATTGATGTTTGAGGTCTGAGGATTGAGGATAGATGATTGAGAATTGAGGATTGAGGATTGAGGATTGAGGATTGAGGATTGAGGATTCATGATTGAGGATTCAGGATTGAGGATTCAGTATTGTGGTTCGAGGACAGAGGAATGAGGCTTGAGTATTGAGAGATTGAGGATTGAGGATTGAGGATTGAGGATTGAGGATTTAAGATTGAGGATTGGGTATTGAGGATTGAACATTGAGGATTGAGGATTGAGGATTGAGGATTGAGGACTGAAGATTGAATATTGATGATTGAAGATTGAGGATTGGGGATTGAGGGATGTGGATTGGGGGTTGAGGATTGAGGATTGAGGATTGAGGATTGAGGATTGTGTACTGAAGATTGAGTATTGATGACTGAGGATTGAGGATTGAGGATTGTGGATTGATGGTTGAGGATTGAGGATTGAAGATTGAGTATTGAGGATTGAAGATTGAGGATTGAGTATTGAGGATCGAGGATTGAGAATGAGGGCTGAGGGTTGAGGATTGAGGATTGAGGATTGAGGATTGAAGATTCAGTATTGAGGATTGAGAATTGAGGATTGAGGATTGAGGATTGGGGATTGAGGATTGAGGATCGAGGATTGAAGATTGAAGATTGGGTATTGAGGATTGAACATTGAGTATTAAGGATTGAGGATTGAGGATTGAGGATTGATTATTGAAGATAGAATATTGATGATTGAAAGTTGAGGATTGAGGATTGAGGGTTATGGATTCAGGACGAGGACTGAGGGTTGAGTATTGATGTTTGAGGTCTGAGGATTGAGGATAGAGGATTGAGAATTGAGGATTGAGGATTGAGGATTGAAGATTGAGTATTGAGGATTGAAGATTGAGGATTGAGGATTGAGGATTGAGGATTGAGGATTGAGGATTGAAGATTGATGATTGGGGATTGAGGATTGAAGATTGAGTATTGAGGATTGAAGATTGAGGATTGAGGATTGACGATTGAGGATTGAGGATTGAGGATTGAGGATTGAGGATTGATGTTTGAGGTCTGAGGATTGAGGATAGAGGATTGAGGGTTGAGGATTGAGGATTGAGGATTGAGGATTCAGGTTTGAGGATTCAGGATTGAGGATTCAGGATTGTGGTTCGAGGACAGAGGATTGATGCTTGAGGATTGAGTATTGAGGATTGAGGATTGAGGATTGAGGATTGAGGATTGAGGATTTAAGATTGAGGATTGGGTATTGAGGACTGAACAATGAGGATTGAGGATTGAGGGTTGAGGATTGAGGACTGAAGATTGAATATTGATGATTGAAGATTGAGTATTGGGGATTGAGGGATGTGGATTGGGGACCAGGACTGAGGGTTGAATATTGACGTTTGAGGTCTGAGGATTGAGGATTGAGGATTGAGAATTGAGGATTGTGGATTGAGGATTGAGGATTGAGGATTGAGGATTGAGGATTGAGGACTGAGGACTGAGGATTGAAGATTGAGGATTGAGGATTGAGGATTAAAGGTTGAGCATTGAGGATTGAAGATTGAGTATTGATGATTGAGGATTGAGGATTGAGGATTGAGGATTGAGGACTGAATATTGAAGATTGAGGATTGATGATTGAGGATTGAGTATTGAGGATTGAGGATTGAGTATTGGGGATTGCGGATTGAACATTGAGGATTGAGGATTGAAGCTTGAGGAATGAGGATTGTGGATTGAGGATTGAGTATTGTAGATTGAGGATTGGAGATTGAGAATTGAGGATTGAGGATTGAGGATTGAGGATTGACGATTGAAGATTGAGGATTGGGGACTGAGAGTTGATGGTTGAGTGATGAGAATTGATGTTTGTGGATAGAGATATGAAGATTGCAGATTGAGTATTGCGTATGGAAAGCTCTGGACTGAGGATACTCTAGTGAGGATGGAGGATTGACAACCGATTGTTGAGGACTGAGGGCTGAAGGTTGAGGATTCAGGATTGAGGATTCAGGCTTGTGGTTTGAGGACTGTGGATTGATGATTGAGGATTGGGGATTGAGGATTGACGATCGAGGATTGAAGATTGAGGATTGGGTATTGAGGATTGAAGAATGAGGACTGAGGATTGAGGATTGAGGATTGAGGATTGAAGATTGAGTATTGAGGATTGAAGATTGAGGATTGAGGATTGAGGATTGAGGATTGAGGATTGAGGATTGAGGATTGAAGATTGAGTATTGAGGATTGAATATTGAGGATTGAGGATTGAGGATTGAGGATTGAGGATTGAGGATTGAGGATTGAGGATTGAAGATTGAAGATTGAGGAATGAGGAGTAAAGGTTGAGCATTGAGGATTGAAGATTGAGGATTGATGGTTGAGGATTGAGGATTGAGGATTGAGGATTGAGGATTGAGTATTGAAGATTGAGGATTGATGATTGAGGATGGAGGATTGAGGATTGAGGATTGAGTATTGGGGATTGAGGATTGAAGATTGAGGATTTGTTGTTGAGGATTGAAGAATGAGGATTGAGGATTGAGGATTGAGGATTGAGGATTGAGGATTGAAGATTGAGTATTGAGGATTAAAGATTGAGGATTGAGGATTGGGGATTGAGGATTGAGGATGGAGGATTGACAACTGATTGTTGAGAACTGAGGGCTGAAGATTGAGGATTCAGGATAGAGGATTCAGAATTGAGGTTTGAGGACTGAGGATTGAGGATTGAGGATTAAAGATTGAATATTGATGATCGAAGATTGAGGATAGAGGATTGAGGGTTGTGTATTGAGGACGAGGACTGAGGGTTGAGTATTGATGTCTGAGGTCTGAGGATTGAGGATTGAGGATTGAGAATAGAGGATTGAGGATTGAGGAATGAAGATTGAGGATTTGGTGTTGAGGATTGAAGAATCAGGATTGAGGATTGAGGATTGAGGATTGAGGATTGAAGATTGAGTATTGAGGATTGAAGATTGAGGATCGAGGATTGAGGATTGAGGATTGAGGATTGAGGATTGAGGATTGAAGATTGAGTATTGATGATTGAATATTGAGGATTGAGGATTGATGACTGAGTATTGAGGATTGAAGATTGAGGATTCAGGATTGAGGATTGAGGATTGAGGAATGAGGATTGAGGATTGAGGGTTGTGGATTGGGGACCAGGACTGAGTGTTGAATATTGATGTTTGAGGTCTGAGGATTGAGGATTGAGGATTGAGAATAGATGATTGAGGATTGAGGATTGAAGATTGAGGATTGGGTATTGAGGATTGAAGAATAAGGATTGAGGATTGAGGATTGTGGCCTGAGGATTGAAAATTGAGAACTGAGGGTGAGGACTGAGGGCTGAGGGTTGAGGTTTGAGGAATGAGGACTAACGATTGAGGATTGAGGATTGAAGATTGAGTGTTGAGGATTGAAGATTGTCGATTGAGGATTGAGGATTGAGGATTGAGGATTGAAGATTGAGGATTGGGGACTGAGTGTTGAGGGCTGAGTGATGAGAATTGATGTTTGTGGATAGAGATTTGAAGATTGCAGATTGAATATTGCGTATGGAAAACTCTGAACTGAGGATATTCTATTGGGGATTGAGGATTGACAACTGATTGTTGAGGACTGAGGGCTGAAGATTGAGGATTCAGTATTGAGGATTCAGGATTGTGGTTTGAGGACAGAGGATTGAGGATTGAGGTTTGAGGATTGAGGATTGAGGATAGAGGATTGAAGATTGAGGATTGGGTATTGAGGATTGAACATTGAGTATTGAGGATTGAGGATTGAGGATTGAGGATTGAGGATTGAAGATTGAATATTGATGATTGAAGGTTGAGGATTGAGGATTGAGGGTTATGGATTCAGGACGAGGACTGAGGGTTGAGTATTGATGTTTGAGGTCTGAGGATTGAGGATAGAGGATTGAGAATTGAGGATTGAGGATTGAGGATTGAAGATTGAGGATTGGGTATTGAGGATTGAAGAATGAGGACTGAGGATTGAGGATTGAGGTTTGAGGATTGAAGATTGAGTATTGAGTATTGAAGATTGAGGATTCAGGATTGAGGAATGAGGATTGAGGATTGAAGATTGAGGATTGATGAATGAGGATTGAGGATTGAAGATTGAGTATTGAGGATTGAAGATTGAGGATTGAGGATTGAGGATTGAGGATTGAGGATTGAGGATTGAGGATTTAGGATTGATGTTTGAGGTCTGAGGATTGAGGATAGATGATTGAGAATTGAGGATTGAGGATTGAGGATTGAGGATTGAGGATTGAGGATTCATGATTGAGGATTCAGGATTGAGGATTCAGGATTGTGGTTCGAGGACAGAGGAATGAGGCTTGAGTATTGAGAGATTGAGGATTGAGGATTGAGGATTGAGGATTGAGGATTTAAGATTGAGGATTGGGTATTGGGGATTGAACATTGAGGATTGAGGATTGAGGATTGAGGATTGAGGACTGAAGATTGAATATTGATGATTGAAGATTGAGGATTGGGGATTGAGGGATGTGGATTGGGGGTTGAGGATTGAGGATTGAGGATTGAGGATTGAGGATTGAGGATTGTGTACTGAAGATTGAGTATTGATGACTGAGGATTGAGGATTGAGGATTGTGGATTGATGGTTGAGGATTGAGGATTGAAGATTGAGTATTGAGGATTGAAGATTGAGGATTGAGTATTGAGGATCGAGGATTGAGAATGAGGGCTGAGGGTTGAGGATTGAGGATTGAGGATTGAGGATTGAAGATTCAGTATTGAGGATTGAGAATTGAGGATTGAGGATTGAGGATTGGGGATTGAGGATTGAGGATCGAGGATTGAAGATTGAAGATTGGGTATTGAGGATTGAACATTGAGTATTGAGGATTGAGGATTGAGGATTGAGTATTGATTATTGAAGATAGAATATTGATGATTGAAAGTTGAGGATTGAGGATTGAGGGTTATGGATTCAGGACGAGGACTGAGGGTTGAGTATTGATGTTTGAGGTCTGAGGATTGAGGATAGAGGATTGAGAATTGAGGATTGAGGATTGAGGATTGAAGATTGAGGATTGGGTATTGAGGATTGAAGAATCAGGACTGTGGATTGAGGATTGAGGATTGAGGATTGAAGATTGAGTATTGAGGATTGAAGATTGAGGATTGAGGATTGAGGATTGAGGATTGAGGATTGAGGATTGAAGATTGATGATTGGGGATTGAGGATTGAAGATTGAGTATTGAGGATTGAAGTTTGAGGATTGAGGATTGACGATTGAGGATTGAGGATTGAGGATTGAGGATTGAGGATTGATGTTTGAGGTCTGAGGATTGAGGATAGAGGATTGAGGGTTGAGGATTGAGGATTGAGGATTGAGGATTCAGGTTTGAGGATTCAGGATTGAGGATTCAGGATTGTGGTTCGAGGACAGAGGATTGATGCTTGAGGATTGAGTATTGAGGATTGAGGATTGAGGATTGAGGATTGAGGATTGAGGATTTAAGATTGAGGATTGGGTATTGAGGACTGAACAATGAGGATTGAGGATTGAGGGTTGAGGATTGAGGACTGAAGATTGAATATTGATGATTGAAGATTGAGTATTGGGGATTGAGGGATGTGGATTGGGGACCAGGACTGAGGGTTGAATATTGACGTTTGAGGTCTGAGGATTGAGGATTGAGGATTGAGAATTGAGGATTGTGGATTGAGGATTGAGGATTGAGGATTGAGGATTGAGGATTGAGGACTGAGGATTGAAGATTGAGGATTGAGGATTGAGGATTAAAGGTTGAGCATTGAGGATTGAAGTTTGAGTATTGATGATTGAGGATTGAGGATTGAGGATTGAGGATTGAGGACTGAATATTGAAGATTGAGGATTGATGATTGAGGATTGAGTATTGAGGATTGAGGATTGAGTATTGGGGATTGCGGATTGAACATTGAGGATTGAGGATTGAGGATTGAGGATTGAGGATTGTGGATTGAGGATTGAGTATTGTAGATTGAGGATTGGAGATTGAGGATTGAGGATTGAGGATTGAGGATTGAGGATTGACGATTGAAGATTGAGGATTGGGGACTGAGTGTTGATGGTTGAGTGATGAGAATTGATGTTTGTGGATAGAGATATGAAGATTGCAGATTGAGTATTGCGTATGGAAAACTCTGGACTGAGGATACTCTAGTGAGGATGGAGGACTGACAACCGATTGTTGAGGACTGAGGGCTGAAGATTGAGGATTCAGGATTGAGGATTCAGGACTGTGGTTTGAGGACTGTGGATTGATGATTGAGGATTGCGGATTGAGGATTGACGATCGAGGATTGAAGATTGAGGATTGGGTATTGAGGATTGAAGAATGAGGACTGAGGATTGAGGATTGAGGATTGAGGATTGAAGATTGAGTATTGAGGATTGAAGATTGAGGATTGAGGATTGAGGATTGAGGATTGAGGATTGAGGATTGAGGATTGAAGATTGAGTATTGAGGATAGAAGATTGAGGATTGAGGATTGAGGATTGAGGATTGAGGATTGAGGATTGAGGATTGAGGATTGAGGATTGAGGATTGAAGATTGAAGATTGAGGAATGAGGATTAAAGGTTGAGCATTGAGGATTGAAGATTGAGGATTGATGATTGAGGATTGAGGATTGAGGATTGAGGATTGAGGATTGAGTATTGAAGATTGAGGATTGATGATTGAGGATGGAGGATTGAGGATTGAGGGTTGAGTATTGGGGATTGAGGATTGAAGATTGAGGATTTGTTGTTGAGGATTGAAGAATGAGGATTGAGGATTGAGGATTGAGGATTGAGGATTGAGGATTGAAGATTGAGTATTGAGGATTAAAGATTGAGGGTTGAGGATTGGGGATTGGGGATTGAGGATTGAGGATTGACAACTGATTGTTGAGAACTGAGGGCTGAAGATTGAGGATTCAGGATAGAGGATTCAGAATTGAGGTTTGAGGACTGAGGATTGAGGATTGAGGATTAAAGATTGAATATTGATGATCGAAGATTGAGGATAGAGGATTGAGTGTTCTGTATTGAGGACGAGGACTGAGGGTTGAGTATTGATGTCTGAGGTCTGAGGATTGAGGATTGAGGATTGAGAATAGAGGATTGAGGATTGAGGAATGAAGATTGAGGATTTGGTGCTGAGGATTGAAGAATCAGGATTGAGGATTGAGGATTGAGGATTGAGGATTGAAGATTGAGTATTGAGGATTGAAGATTGAGGATCGAGGATTGAGGATTGAGGATTGAGGATTGAGGATTGAGGATTGAAGATTGAGTATTGATGATTGAAGGTTGAGGATTGAGGATTGAGGCTTATGGATTCAGGACGAGGACTGAGGGTTGAGTATTGACGTTTGAGGTCTGAGGATTGAGGATAGAGGATTGAGAATTGAGGATTGAGGATTGAGGATTGAAGATTGAGGATTGGGTATTGAGGATTGAAGAATGAGGACTGTGGATTGAGGATTGAGGCCTGAGGATTGAAAATTGAGAACTGAGGGTGAGGACTGAGGGCTGAGGGTTGAGGTTTGAGGAATGAGGACTAACGATTGAGGATTGAGGATTGAAGATTGAGTGTTGAGGATTGAAGATTGTCGATTGAGGATTGAGGATTGAGGATTGAGGATTGAAGATTGAGGATTGGGGACTGAGTGTTGAGGGCTGAGTGATGAGAATTGATGTTTGTGGATAGAGATTTGAAGATTGCAGATTGAGTATTGCGTATGGAAAACTCTGAACTGAGGATATTCTATTGAGGATTGAGGATTGACAACTGATTGTTGAGGACTGAGGGCTGAAGATTGAGGTTTCAGTATTGAGGATTCAGGATTGTGGTTTGAGGACAGAGGATTGAGGATTGAGGTTTGAGGATTGAGGATTGAGGACAGAGGATTGAAGATTGAGGATTGGGTATTGAGGATTGAACATTGAGTATTGAGGATTGAGGATTGAGGATTGAGGATTGAGGATTGAAGATTGAATATTGATGATTGAAGGTTGAGGATTGAGGATTGAGGGTTATGGATTCAGGGCGAGGACTGAGGGTTGAGTATTGATGTTTGAGGTCTGAGGATTGAGCATAGAGGATTGAGAATTGAGGATTGAGGATTGAGGATTGAAGATTGAGGATTGAGAATTGAGGATTGAGGATTGAGGATTGAGGATTCAGGATTGAGGATTCAGGATTGAGGATTCAGGATTGTGGTTCGAGGACAGAGGATTGAGGCTTGAGGATTGAGGATTGAGGATTGAGGATTGAGGATTGAGGATTTAAGATTGAGGATTGGGTATTGAGGATTGAACATTGAGGATTGAGGATTGAGGATTGAGGATTGAGGACTGAAGATTGAATATTGATGATTGAAGATTGAGGATTGGGGATTGAGGGATGTGGATTGGGGACCAGGACTGAGGGTTGAATATTGACGTTTGAGGTCTGAGGATTGAGGATTGAGGATTGAGAATTGAGGATTGAGGATTGAGGATTGAAGATTGAGGATTGGGTATTGAGGATTGAAGAATGAGGATTGAGGATTGAGGATTGAGGCCTGAGGATTGAGAATTGAGAACTGAGGATGAGGACTGACGGCTGAGGGTTGAGGTTTGAGGAATGAGGATTGGGGGTTGAGGATTGAGGATTGAGGATTGAGGATTGAGGATTGAGTACTGAAGATTGAGTATTGATGACTGAGGATTGAGGACTGAGGATTGTGTATTGAGTGTTGAGGATTGAGGATTGAAGATTGAGTATTGAGGATTGAAGATTGAGGATTGAGTATAGAGGATCGAGGATTGAGAATGAGGGCTGAGGGTTGAGGATTGAGGTTTGAGGATTGAGGACTGAGGATTGAGGGTTGATAGTTGAGTATTGAGGATTGAAGATTGAGGATTGAGGATTGAGGATTGAGGATTGAGGATTGAGGATTGAGGATTGAAAATTGAGGACTGGGGACTGTGTGTTAAGGGTTGAGTGATGAGGATTGGCGTTTGTGCATAGAGATTTAAAGATTGCAGATTGAGTATTGAGTATTGAAAACTGTGAATTGATGATATTCCATTGAGGATTGAGAATTGACAAGTGATTGTTGAGGACTGAGGTCTGAAGATTGAGGATTCAGGATTGAGGATCCAGGATTGAGGTTTGAGGACTGAGGATTGAGGATAGAGGATTGAGGATTGAGGATTGAGGATTGAGTATTGAGGATTGAGGATTGAAGATTGAGGATTGGGTTTTGCGGACTGAACATTGAGGATTAAGGATTGAGGATTGAGGACAGAAGATTGAGTATTGATGATTGAAGATTGATGATTGAGGATTGAGGGTTATGGATTGAGGACGAGGACTGAGGGTTGAGTATTGATGTCTGAGGTCTGAGGATTGAGGATTGAGGATTGAGAATTGAGGATTGAGGATTGAGGATTGAAGATTGAGGATTGGGTATTGAGTATTGAAGAATGAGCATTGAGGACTGAGGATTGAGGATTGAGGATTGAAGATTGAGGATTGAGGATTGAGGTTTGAGAATTGAAGATTGAGTATTGAGGATTGAAGATTCAGGATTGAGGATTGAGGATTGAGGATTGAGCATTGACGATTGAAGATTGAGGATTGGGTATTGAGGATTGAAGAATGAGGACTGAGGATTGAGGATTGAGGATTGAGGATTGAAGATTGAGTATTGAGGATTGAAGATTGAGGATTGAGGATTGGGTATTGAGGGTTGAACATTGAGGATTGAGGATTGAGGATTGAGGATTGAGGACTGAGGATTGAAGATTGAATATTGATGATTGAAGGTTGAGGATTGAGGATTGAGGGTTGTGGATTCAGGACGAGGACTGATGGTTGAGTATTGATGTTTGAGGCCTGAGGATTGAGGATAGAGGATTGAGAATTGAGGATTGAGGATTGAGGATTGAAGATTGAGGATTGGGTATTGAGGATTGAAGAATGAGAACTGAGGATTGAGGATTGAGGATTGAGGATTGAAGATTGAGGATTGAGGATTGAGCATTAAAGGTTGAGCATTGAGGATTGAAGTTTGAGTATTGATGATTGAGGATTGAGGATTGAGGATTGAGGATTGAGGACTGAATATTGAAGATTGAGGATTGATGATTGAGGATTGAGTATTGAGGATTGAGGATTGAGTATTGGGGATTGCGGATTGAACATTGAGGATTGAGGATTGAGGATTGAGGATTGAGGATTGTGGATTGAGGATTGAGTATTGTAGATTCAGGATTGGAGATTGAGGATTGAGGATTGAGGATTGAGGATTGAGGATTGACGATTGAATATTGAGGATTGGGGACTGAGAGTTGATGGTTGAGTGATGAGAATTGATGTTTGTGGATAGAGATATGAAGATTGCAGATTGAGTATTGCGTATGGAAAACTCTGGACTGAGGATACTCTAGTGAGGATGGAGGATTGACAACCGATTGTTGAGAACTGAGGGCTGAAGATTGAGGATTCAGGATTGAGGATTCAGGACTGTGGTTTGAGGACTGTGGATTGATGATTGAGGATTGGGGATTGAGGATTGACGATCGAGGATTGAAGATTGAGGATTGGGTATTGAGGATTGAAGAATGAGGACTGAGGATTGAGGATTGAGGATTGAGGATTGAAGATTGAGTATTGAGGATTGAAGATTGAGGATTGAGGATTGAGGATTGAGGATTGAGGATTGAGGATTGAGGATTGAAGATTGAGTATTGAGGATAGAAGATTGAGGATTGAGGATTGAGGATTGAGGATTGAGGATTGAGGATTGAGGATTGAGGATTGAGGATTGAGGATTGAAGATTGAAGATTGAGGAATGAGGATTAAAGGTTGAGCATTGAGGATTGAAGATTGAGGATTGATGATTGAGGATTGAGGATTGAGGATTGAGGATTGAGGATTGAGTATTGAAGATTGAGGATTGATGATTGAGGATGGAGGATTGAGGATTGAGGATTGAGTATTGAGTATTGTAGATTAAGGATTGGAGATTGAGGATTGAGGATTGAGGATTGAGGATTGAGGATTGACGATTGAAGATTGAGGATTGGGGACTGAGAGTTGATGGTTGAGTGATGAGAATTGATGTTTGTGGATAGAGATATGAAGATTGCAGATTGAGTATTGCGTATGGAAAACTCTGGACTGAGGATACTCTAGTGAGGATGGAGGATTGACAACCGATTGTTGAGAACTGAGGGCTGAAGATTGAGGATTCAGGATTGAGGATTCAGGACTGTGGTTTGAGGACTGTGGATTGATGATTGAGGATTGGGGATTGAGGATTGACGATCGAGGATTGAAGATTGAGGATTGGGTATTGAGGATTGAAGAATGAGGACTGAGGATTGAGGATTGAGGATTGAGGATTGAAGATTGAGTATTGAGGATTGAAGATTGAGGATTGAGGATTGAGGATTGAGGATTGAGGATTGAGGATTGAGGATTGAAGATTGAGTATTGAGGATAGAAGATTGAGGATTGAGGATTGAGGATTGAGGATTGAGGATTGAGGATTGAGGATTGAGGATTGAGGATTGAGGATTGAAGATTGAAGATTGAGGAATGAGGATTAAAGGTTGAGCATTGAGGATTGAAGATTGAGGATTGATGATTGAGGATTGAGGATTGAGGATTGAGGATTGAGGATTGAGTATTGAAGATTGAGGATTGATGATTGAGGATGGAGGATTGAGGATTGAGGATTGAGTATTGGGGATTGAGGATTGAAGATTGAGGATTAGTTGTTGAGGATTGAAGAATGAGGATTGAGGATTGAGGATTGAGGATTGAGGATTGAGGATTGAAGATTGAGTATTGAGGATTAAAGATTGAGGTTTGAGGATTGGGGATTGGGGATTGAGGATTGAGGATTGACAACTGATTGTTGAGAACTGAGGGCTGAAGATTGAGGATTCAGGATAGAGGATTCAGAATTGAGGTTTGAGGACTGAGGATTGAGGATTGAGGATTAAAGATTGAATATTGATGATCGAAGATTGAGGATAGAGGATTGAGGGTTCTGTATTGAGGACGAGGACTGAGGGTTGAGTATTGATGTCTGAGGTCTGAGGATTGAGGATTGAGGATTGAGAATAGAGGATTGAGGATTGAGGAATGAAGATTGAGGATTTGGTGCTGAGGATTGAAGAATCAGGATTGAGGATTGAGGATTGAGGATTGAGGATTGAAGATTGAGTATTGAGGATTGAAGATTGAGGATCGAGGATTGAGGATTGAGGATTGAGGATTGAGGATTGAGGATTGAAGATTGAGTATTGATGATTGAATATTGAGGATTGAGGATTGATGACTGAGTATTGAGGATTGAAGATTGAGGATTCAGGATTGAGGATTGAGGATTGAGGAATGAGGATTGAGGATTGAGGGTTGTGGATTGGGGACCAGGACTGAGTGTTGAATATTGATGTTTGAGGTCTGAGGATTGAGGATTGAGGATTGAGAATAGATGATTGAGGATTGAGGATTGAAGATTGAGGATTGGGTATTGAGGATTGAAGAATAAGGATTGAGGATTGAGGATTGAGGCCTGAGGATTGAAAATTGAGAACTGAGGGTGAGGACTGAGGGCTGAGGGTTGAGGTTTGAGGAATGAGGACTAACGATTGAGGATTGAGGATTGAAGATTGAGTGTTGAGGATTGAAGATTGTCGATTGAGGATTGAGGATTGAGGATTGAGGATTGAAGATTGAGGATTGGGGACTGAGTATTGAGGGCTGAGTGATGAGAATTGATGTTTGTGGATAGAGATTTGAAGATTGCAGATTGAGTATTGCGTATGGAAAACTCTGAACTGAGGATATTCTATTGAGGATTGAGGATTGACAACTGATTGTTGAGGACTGAGGGCTGAAGATTGAGGATTCAGTATTGAGGATTCAGGATTGTGGTTTGAGGACAGAGGATTGAGGATTGAGGTTTGAGGATTGAGGATTAAGGATAGAGGATTGAAGATTGAGGATTGGGTATTGAGGATTGAACATTGAGTATTGAGGATTGAGGATTGAGGATTGAGGATTGAGGATTGAAGATTGAATATTGATGATTGAAGGTTGAGGATTGAGGATTGAGGGTTATGGATTCAGGACGAGGACTGAGGGTTGAGTATTGATGTTTGAGGTCTGAGGATTGAGGATAGAGGATTGAGAATTGAGGATTGAGGATTGAGGATTGATGATTGAGGATTGGGTATTGAGGATTGAAGAATGAGGACTGAGGATTGAGGATTGAGGATTGAGGATTGAAGATTGTGTATAGAGGATTGAAGATTGAGGATTAAGGATTGAGGAATGAGGATTGAGGATTGAAGATTGAGGATTGATGAATGAGGATTGAGGATTGAAGATTGAGTATTGAGGATTGAAGATTGAGGATTGAGGATTGAGGATTGAGGATTGAGGATTGAGGATTGAGGATTTAGGATTGATGTTTGAGGTCTGAGGATTGAGGATAGATGATTGAGAATTGAGGATTGAGGATTGAGGATTGAGGATTGAGGATTGAGGATTCATGATTGAGGATTCAGGATTGAGGATTCAGGATTGTGGTTCGAGGACAGAGGAATGAGGCTTGAGTATTGAGAGATTGAGGATTGAGGATTGAGGATTGAGGATTGAGGATTTAAGATTGAGGATTGGGTATTGAGGATTGAACATTGAGGATTGAGGATTGAGGATTGAGGATTGAGGACTGAAGATTGAATATTGATGATTGAAGATTGAGGATTGGGGATTGAGGTATGTGGATTGGGGACCAGGACTTAGGGTTGAATATTGACGTTTGAGGTCTGAGGATTGAGGATTGAGGATTGAGAATTGAGGATTGGGGATTGAGGATTGAAGATTGAGGATTGGGTATTGAAGATTGAAGAATGAGGATTGAGGATTGAGGATTGAGGCCTGAGGATTGAGAATTGAGAACTGAGGATGAGGACTGAGGGCTGAGGGTTGAGGTTTGAGGAATGAGGATTGGGGGTTGAGGATTGAGGTTTGAGGATTGAGGATTGAGGATTGTGTACTGAAGATTGAGTATTGATGACTGAGGATTGAGGATTGAGGATTGTGGATTGATGGTTGAGGATTGAGGATTGAAGATTGAGTATTGAGGATTTAAGATTGAGGATTGAGTATTGAGGATCGAGGATTGAGAATGAGGGCTGAGGGTTGAGGATTGAGGTTTGAGGATTGAGGACTGAGGATTGAGGATTGATGATTGAGTATTGAGGATTGAAGATTGAGGATTGAGGATTGAGGATTGAGGATTGAGGATTGAGGATTGAGGATTGAAAATTGAGGACTGGGGACTGAGTGTTGAGGGTTGAGTGATGAGAATTGGTGTTTGTGGATAGAGATTTAAAGATTGCAGATTGAGTATTGAGTATTGAAAACTGTGAATTGATGATATTCTATTGAGGATTGAGAATTGACAACTGATTGTTGAGGACTGAGGTCTGAAGATTGAGGATTCAGGATTGAGGATTCAGAATTGAGGTTTGAGGACTGAGGATTGAGGATTGATGATTGAGGATTGAGGATTGAGGATTGAGGATTGAAGATTCAGTATTGAGGATTGAAGATTGAGGATTGAGTTTTGAGGATTGAGGATTGAGGATTGAGGATTCAGGATTGAGGATTCAGGATTGAGGATTCAGGATTGTGGTTCGAGGACAGAGGATTGAGGCTTGAGGATTGAGGATTGAGGATTGAGGATTGAGGATTGAGGATTGAGGATTGAACATTGAGGATTGAGGATTGAGGATTGAGGATTGAGTATTGGGGATTGCGGATTGAACATTGGTGATTGAGGATTGAGGATTGAGGACTGAAGATTGAATATTGATGAGTGAAGATTGATGATTGAGGATTGAGTGTTGTGGATTGAGGACGAGGACTGAGGGTTGAGTATTGATGTCTGAGGTCTGAGGATTGAGGATTGAGGATTGAGAATTGAGGATTGAGGATTGAGGATTGGGGATTGAGGATTGAGGATCGAGGATTGAAGATTGAAGATTGGGTATTGATGATTGAACATTGAGTGTTGAGGATTGAGGATTGAGGATTGAGGATTGATTATTGAAGATTGAATATTGATGATTGAAGGTTGAGGATTGAGGATTGAGGCTTATGGATTCAGGACGAGGACTGAGGGTTGAGTATTGACGTTTGAGGTCTGAGGATTGAGGATAGAGGATTGAGAATTGAGGATTGAGGATTGAGGATTGAAGATTGAGGATTGGGTATTGAGGATTGAAGAATGAGGACTGTGGATTGAGGATTGAGGCCTGAGGATTGAAAATTGAGAACTGAGGGTGAGGACTGAGGGCTGAGGGTTGAGGTTTGAGGAATGAGGACTAACGATTGAGGATTGAGGATTGAAGATTGAGTGTTGAGGATTGAAGATTGTCGATTGAGGATTGAGGATTGAGGATTGAGGATTGAAGATTGAGGATTGGGGATTGAGGATTGAAGATTGAGTATTGAGGATAGAAGATTGAGGATTGAGGATTGAGGATTGAGGATTGAGGATTGAGGATTGAGGATTGAGGATTGAGGATTGAGGATTGAAGATTGAAGATTGAGGAATGAGGATTAAAGGTTGAGCATTGAGGATTGAAGATTGAGGATTGATGATTGAGGATTGAGGATTGAGGATTGAGGATTGAGGATTGAGTATTGAGGATTCAGGATTGAGGATTCAGGATTGAGGATTTAGGATTGTGGTTCGAGGACAGAGGATTGAGGCTTGAGGATTGAGGATTGAGGATTGAGGATTGAGGATTGAGGATTTAAGATTGAGGATTGGGTATTGAGGATTGAACATTGAGGATTGAGGATTGAGGATTGAGGATTGAGGACTGAAGATTGAATATTGATGATTGAAGATTGAGGATTGGGGATTGAGGGATGTGGATTGGGGACCAGGACTGAGGGTTGAATATTGACGTTTGAGGTCTGAGGATTGAGGATTGAGGATTGAGAATTGAGGATTGAGGATTGAGGATTGAAGATTGAGGATTGGGTATTGAGGATTGAAGAATGAGGATTGAGGATTGAGGATTGAGGCCTGAGGATTGAGAATTGAGAACTGAGGATGAGGACTGAGGGCTGAGGGTTGAGGTTTGTGGAATGAGGATTGGGGGTTGAGGATTGAGGATTGAGGATTGAGGATTGAGGATTGAGTACTGAAGATTGAGTATTGATGACTGAGGATTGAGGACTGAGGATTGTGTATTGAGGGTTGAGGATTGAGGATTGAAGATTGAGTATTGAGGATTGAAGATTGAGGATTGAGTATAGAGGATCGAGGATTGAGAATGAGGGCTGAGGGTTGAGGATTGAGGTTTGAGGATTGAGGACTGAGGATTGAGGATTGATAATTGAGTATTGAGGATTGAAGATTGAGGATTGAGGATTGAGGATTGAGGATTGAGGATTGAGGATTGAGGATTGAAAATTGAGGACTGGGGACTGTGTGTTGAGGGTTGAGTGATGAGAATTGGCGTTTGTGCATAGAGATTTAAAGATTGCAGATTGAGTATTGAGTATTGAAAACTGTGAATTGATGATATACCATTGAGGATTGAGAATTGACAAGTGATTGTTGAGGACTGAGGTCTGAAGATTGAGGATTCAGGATTGAGGATCCAGGATTGAGGTTTGAGGACTGAGGATTGAGGATAGAGGATTGAGGATTGAGGATTGAGGATTGAGTATTGAGGATTGAGGATTGAAGATTGAGGTTTGGGTTTTGCGGACTGAACATTGAGGATTGAGGATTGAGGATTGAGGACAGAAGATTGAGTATTGATGATTGAAGATTGATGATTGAGGATTGAGGGTAGTGGATTGAGGACGAGGACTGAGGGTTGAGTATTGATGTCTGTGGTCTGAGGATTGAGGATTGAGGATTGAGAATTGAGGATTGAGGATTGAGGATTGGGGATTGAGGATTGAGGATCGAGGATTGAAGATTGAAGATTGGGTATTGAGGATTGAACATTGAGTGTTGAGGATTGAGGATTGAGGATTGAGGATTGATTGTTGAAGATTGAATATTGATGATTGAAGGTTGAGGATTGAGAATTGAGGCTTATGGATTCAGGACGAGGACTGAGGGTTGAGTATTGATGTTTGAGGTCTGAGGATTGAGGATAGAGGATTGAGAATTGAGGATTGAGGATTGAGGATTGAAGATTGAGGATTGGGTATTGAGGATTGAAGAATGAGGACTGTGGATTGAGGATTGAGGCCTGAGGATTGAAAATTGAGAACTGAGGGTGAGGACTGAGGGCTGAGGGTTGAGGTTTGAGGAATGAGGACTAACGATTGAGGATTGAGGATTGAAGATTGAGTGTTGAGGATTGAAGATTGTCGATTGAGGATTGAGGATTGAGGATTGAGGATTGAAGATTGAGGATTGGTGACTGAGTGTTGAGGGCTGAGTGATGAGAATTGATGTTTGTGGATAGAGATTTGAAGATTGCAGATTGATTATTGCGTATGGAAAACTCTGAACTGAGGATATTCTATTGAGGATTGAGGATTGACAACTGATTGTTGAGGACTGAGGGCTGAAGATTGAGGTTTCAGTATTGAGGATTCAGGATTGTGGTTTGAGGACAGAGGATTGAGGATTGAGGTTTGAGGATTGAGGATTGAGGATAGAGGATTGAAGATTGAGGATTGGGTATTGAGGATTGAACATTGAGTATTGAGGATTGAGGATTGAGGATTGAGGATTGAGGATTGAAGATTGAATATTGATGATTGAAGGTTGAGGATTGAGGATTGAGGGTTATGGATTCAGGACGAGGACTGAGGGTTGAGTATTGATGTTTGAGGTCTGAGGATTGAGGATAGAGGATTGAGAATTGAGGATTGAGGATTGAGGATTGAAGACTGAGGATTGAGAATTGAGGATTGAGGATTGAGGATTGAGGATCCAGGATTGAGGATTCAGGATTGAGGATTCAGGATTGTGGTTCGAGGACAGAGGATTGAGGCTTGAGGATTGAGGATTGAGGATTGAGGATTGAGGATTGAGGATTTAAGATTGAGGATTGGGTATTGAGGATTGAACATTGAGGATTGAGGATTGAGGATTGAGGATTGAGGACTGAAGATTGAATATTGATGATTGAAGATTGAGGATTGGGGATTGAGGGATGTGGATTGGGGACCAGGACTGAGGGTTGGATATTGACGTTTGAGGTATGAGGATTGAGGATTGAGGATTGAGAATTGAGGATTGAGGATTGAGGATTGAAGATTGAGGATTGGGTATTGAGGATTGAAGAATGAGGATTGAGGATTGAGGATTGAGGCCTGAGGATTGAGAATTGAGAACTGAGGATGAGGACTGAGGGCTGAGGGTTGAGGTTTGAGGAATGAGGATTGGGGGTTGAGGATTGAGGACTGAGGATTGAGGATTGAGGATTGAGTACTGAAGATTGAGTATTGATGACTGAGGATTGAGGATTGAGAATTGTGTATTGAGGGTTGAGGATTGAGGATTGAAGATTGAGTATTGGGGATTGAAGATTGAGGATTGAGTATAGAGGATCGAGGATTGAGGATGAGGGCTGAGGGTTGAGGATTGAGGTTTGAGGATTGAGGACTGAGGATTGAGGATTGATGATTGAGTATTGAGGATTGAAGATTGAGGATTGAGGATTGAGGATTGAGGATTGAGGATCGAGGATTGAGGATTGAAAATTGAGGACTGGGGACTGTGTGTTGATGGTTGAGTGATGAGAATTGGCGTTTGTGCATAGAGATTTAAAGATTGCAGATTGAGTATTGAGTATTGAAAACTGTGAATTGATGATATTCCATTGAGGATTGAGAATTGACAAGTGATTGTTGAGGACTGAGGTCTGAAGATTGAGGATTCAGGATTGAGGATCCAGGATTGAGGTTTGAGGACTGAGGATTGAGGATAGAGGATTGAGGATTGAGGATTGAGGATTGAGTATTGAGGATTGAGGATTGAAGATTGAGGATTGGGTTTTGCGGACTGAACATTGAGGATTGAGGATTGAGGATTGAGGACAGAAGATTGAGTATTGATGATTGAAGATTGATGATTGAGGATTGAGGGTTATGGATTGAGGACGAGGACTGAGGGTTGAGTATTGATGTCTGAGGTCTGAGGATTGAGGATTGAGGATTGAGAATTGAGGATTGAGGATTGAGGATTGAAGATTGAGGATTGGGTATTGAGTATTGAAGAATGAGCATTGAGGATTGAGGATTGAGGATTGAGGATTGAAGATTGAGGATTGAGGATTGAGGTTTGAGAATTGAAGATTGAGTATTGAGGATTGAAGATTCAGGATTGAGGATTGAGGATTGAGGATTGAGGATTGACGATTGAAGATTGAGGATTGGGTATTGAGGATTGAAGAATGAGGACTGAGGATTGAGGATTGAGGATTGAGGATTGAAGATTGAGTATTGAGGATTGAAGATTGAGGATTGAGGATTGGGAATTGAGGGTTGAACATTGAGGATTGAGGATTGAGGATTGAGGATTGAGGACTGAGGATTGAAGATTGAATATTGATGATTGAAGGTTGAGGATTGAGGATTGAGGGTTGTGGATTCAGGACGAGGACTGAGTGTTGAGTATTGATGTTTGAGGCCTGAGGATTGAGGATAGAGGATTGAGAATTGAGGATTGAGGATTGAGGATTGAAGATTGAGGATTGGGTATTGAGGATTGAAGAATGAGAACTGAGGATTGAGGATTGAGGATTGAGGATTGAAGATTGAGTATTGAGGATTGAAGATTGAGGATTGAGGATTGAGGATTGAGGATTGAGGATTGAGGATTGAGGATTGAGGATTGAGGATTGCGGATTGAAGATTGAGGATTGAGGATTGAGGATTAAACGTTGAGTATTGAGGATTGAAGATTGAGGATTGATGATTGAGGATTGAGGATTGAGGATTGAGGATTGAGGATTGAGTATTGAAGATTGAGGATTGATGATTGAGGATTGAGGATTGAGGATTGAGGATTGAGTATTGGCGATTGAGGATTGAAGATTGAGGATTGAGGATTGAGGATTAATGATTGAGTATTGAGGATTGAAGATTGAGAATTGAGGATTGAGGATTAAACATTGAGGACTGAGTGTTGAGGGTTGAGTGATGAGAATTGATGTTTCTGGATAGAGATTTGAAGATTGCAGATTGGTTGTTGAGTATTGAAAACTGTGAATTGAGGATATTCTATTGGGGATTGAGGATTGACAACTGATTCTTGAGGACTGAGGGCTGAAGATTGAGGATTCAGGATTGAGGATTCAGAATTGTGGTTTGAGGACTGAGGATTGAAGATTGAAGATTGAGTATTGGGGGTTGAGGATTGAGGATTGAGGATTGAGGATTGAGGATGAGGGCTGAGGGTTGAAGATTGAGGTCTGAGGACTCAGGACTGAGGATTGAGGATTGAGAATTGAGGATCGAGGATTGAGGATTGAAGATTGAGGATGGGGTATTGAGGATTGAAGAATGAGGATGGAGGATGGGCGATTGAGGATTGAGGATTGAAGATTGAGTATTCAGGATTGGAAATTGACGATTGAGGATTGAGGATTGAGGATCGAGGATTGAGGATTGAGGATTGAGGATTGAAGATTGAGTATTGTGGATTGAAGATTGAGGATTGAGGATTGAGGATTGAGGATTGAGGATTGAGGATTGAGGATTGAAGATTGATGATTGGGGATTGAGGATTGAAGATTGAGTATTGAGGATTGAAGATTGAGGATTGAGGATTGACGATTGAGGATTGAGGATTGAGGATTGAGGATTGAGGATTGATGTTTGAGGTCTGAGGATTGAGGATAGAGGATTGAGGGTTGAGGATTGAGGATTGAGGATTGAGGATTCAGGTTTGAGGATTCAGGATTGAGGATTCAGGATTGTGGTTAGAGGACAGAGGATTGATGCTTGAGGATTGAGTATTGAGGATTGAGGATTGAGGATTGAGGATTGAGGATTGAGGATTTAAGATTGAGGATTGGGTATTGAGGACTGAACAATGAGGATTGAGGATTGAGGGTTGAGGATTGAGGACTGAAGATTGAATATTGATGATTGAAGATTGAGTATTGGGGATTGAGGGATGTGGATTGGGGACCAGGACTGAGGGTTGAATATTGACGTTTGAGGTCTGAGGATTGAGGATTGAGGATTGAGAATTGAGGATTGTGGATTGAGGATTGAGGATTGAGGATTGAGGATTGAGGATTGAGGACTGAGGATTGAAGATTGAGGATTGAGGATTGAGGATTAAAGGCTGAGCATTGAGGATTGAAGTTTGAGTATTGATGATTGAGGATTGAGGATTGAGGATTGAGGGTTGAGGACTGAATATTGAAGATTGAGGATTGATGATTGAGGATTGAGTATTGAGGATTGAGGATTGAGTATTGGGGATTGCGGATTGAACATTGAGGATTGAGGATTGAGGATTGAGGATTGAGGATTGTGGATTGAGGATTGAGTATTGTAGATTGAGGATTGGAGATTGAGGATTGAGGATTGAGGATTGAGGATTGAGGATTGACGATTGAAGATTGAGGATTGGGGACTGAGAGTTGATGGTTGAGTGATGAGAATTGATGTTTGTGGATAGAGATATGAAGATTGCAGATTGAGTATTGCGTATGGAAAACTCTGGACTGAGGATACTCTAGTGAGGATGGAGGATTGACAACCGATTGTTGAGGACTGAGGGCTGAAGATTGAGGATTCAGGATTGAGGATTCAGGACTGTGGTTTGAGGACTGTGGATTGATGATTGAGGATTGGGGATTGAGGATTGACGATCGAGGATTGAAGATTGAGGATTGGGTATTGAGGATTGAAGAATGAGGACTGAGGATTGAGGATTGAGGATTGAGGATTGAAGATTGAGTATTGAGGATTGAAGATTGAGGATTGAGGATTGAGGATTGAGGATTGAGGATTGAGGATTGAGGATTGAAGATTGAGTATTGAGGATTGAAGATTGAGGATTGAGGATTGAGGATTGAGGATTGAGGATTGAGGATTGAGGATTGAGGATTGAGGATTGAACATTGAAGATTGAGGAATGAGGATTAAAGGTTGAGCATTGAGGATTGAAGATTGAGGATTGATGATTGAGGATTGAGGATTGAGGATTGAGGATTGAGGATTGAGTATTGAAGATTGAGGATTGATGATTGAGGATGGAGGATTGAGGATTGAGGATTGAGGATTGAGTATTGGGGATTGAGGATTGAAGATTGAGGATTTGTTGTTGAGGATTGAAGAATGAGGATTGAGGATTGAGGATTGAGGATTGAGGATTGAGGATTGAAGATTGAGTATTGAGGATTAAAGATTGAGGATTGAGGATTGGGGATTGAGGATTGAGGATTGAGGATTGACAACTGATTGTTGAGAACTGAGGGCTGAAGATTGAGGATTCAGGATAGAGGATTCAGAATTGAGGTTTGAGGACTGAGGATTGAGGATTGAGGATTAAAGATTGAATATTGATGATCGAAGATTGAGGATAGAGGATTGAGGGTTGTGTATTGAGGACGAGGACTGAGGGTTGAGTATTGATGTCTGAGGTCTGAGGATTGAGGATTGAGGATTGAGAATAGAGGATTGAGGATTGAGGAATGAAGATTGAGGATTTGGTGTTGAGGATTGAAGAATCAGGATTGAGGATTGAGGATTGAGGATTGAGGATTGAAGATTGAGTATTGAGGATTGAAGATTGAGGATCGAGGATTGAGGATTGAGGATTGAGGATTGAGGATTGAGGATTGAAGATTGAGAATTGATGATTGAATATTGAGGATTGAGGATTGATGACTGAGTATTGAGGATTGAAGATTGAGGATTCAGGATTGAGGATTGAGGATTGAGGAATGAGGATTGAGGATTGAGCGTTGTGGATTGGGGACCAGGACTGAGTGTTGAATATTGATGTTTGAGGTCTGAGGATTGAGGATTGAGGATTGAGAATAGATGATTGAGGATTGAGGATTGAAGATTGAGGATTGGGTATTGAGGATTGAAGAATAAGGATTGAGGATTGAGGATTGAGGCCTGAGGATTGAAAATTGAGAACTGAGGGTGAGGACTGAGGGCTGAGGGTTGAGGTTTGAGGATTGAGGATTGAAGATTGAGGATTGGGGACTGAGTGTTGAGGGCTGAGTGATGAGAATTGATGTTTGTGGATAGAGATTTGAAGATTGCAGATTGAGTATTGCGTATGGAAAACTCTGAACTGAGGATATTCTATAGGGGATTGAGGATTGACAACTGATTGTTGAGGACTGAGGGCTGTAGATTGAGGATTCAGTATTGAGGATTCAGGATTGTGGTTTGAGGACAGAGGATTGAGGATTGAGGTTTGAGGATTGAGGATTGAGGATAGAGGATTGAAGATTGAGGATTGGGTATTGAGGATTGAACATTGAGTATTGAGGATTGAGGATTGAAGATTGAGGATGGGGTATTGAGGATTGAAGAATGAGGATGGAGGATGGGCGATTGAGGATTGAGGATTGAAGATTGAGTATTCAGGATTGGAAATTGACGATTGAGGATTGAGGATTGAGGATCGAGGATTGAGGATTGAGGATTGAGGATTGAAGATTGAGTATTGTGGATTGAAGATTGAGGATTGAGGATTGAGGATTGAGGATTGAGGATTGAGGATTGAGGATTGAAGATTGATGATTGGGGATTGAGGATTGAAGATTGAGTATTGAGGATTGAAGATTGAGGATTGAGGATTGACGATTGAGGATTGAGGATTGAGGATTGAGGATTGAGGATTGATGTTTGAGGTCTGAGGATTGAGGATAGAGGATTGAGGGTTGAGGATTGAGGATTGAGGATTGAGGATTCAGGTTTGAGGATTCAGGATTGAGGATTCAGGATTGTGGTTCGAGGATAGAGGATTGATGCTTGAGGATTGAGTATTGAGGATTGAGGATTGAGGATTGAGGATTGAGGATTGAGGATTTAAGATTGAGGATTGGGTATTGAGGACTGAACAATGAGGATTGAGGATTGAGGGTTGAGGATTGAGGACTGAAGATTGAATATTGATGATTGAAGATTGAGTATTGGGGATTGAGGGATGTGGATTGGGGACCAGGACTGAGGGTTGAATATTGACGTTTGAGGTCTGAGGATTGAGGATTGAGGATTGAGAATTGAGGATTGTGGATTGAGGATTGAGGATTGAGGATTGAGGATTGAGGATTGAGGACTGAGCATTGAAGATTGAGGATTGAGGATTGAGGATTAAAGGCTGAGCATTGAGGATTGAAGTTTGAGTATTGATGATTGAGGATTGAGGATTGAGGATTGAGGGTTGAGGACTGAATATTGAAGATTGAGGATTGATGATTGAGGATTGAGTATTGAGGATTGAGGATTGAGTATTGGGGATTGCGGATTGAACATTGAGGATTGAGGATTGAGGATTGAGGATTGAGGATTGTGGATTGAGGATTGAGTATTGTAGATTGAGGATTGGAGATTGAGGATTGAGGATTGAGGATTGAGGATTGAGGATTGACGATTGAAGATTGAGGATTGGGGACTGAGAGTTGATGGTTGAGTGATGAGAATTGATGTTTGTGGATAGAGATATGAAGATTGCAGATTGAGTATTGCGTATGGAAAACTCTGGACTGAGGATACTCTAGTGAGGATGGAGGATTGACAACCGATTGTTGAGGACTGAGGGCTGAAGATTGAGGATTCAGGTTTGAGGATTCAGGACTGTGGTTTGAGGACTGTGGATTGATGATTGAGGATTGGGGATTGAGGATTGACGATCGAGGATTGAAGATTGAGGATTGGGTATTGAGGATTGAAGAATGAGGACTGAGGATTGAGGATTGAGGATTGAGGATTGAAGATTGAGTATTGAGGATTGAAGATTGAGGATTGAGGATTGAGGATTGAGGATTGAGGATTGAGGATTGAGGATTGAAGATTGAGTATTGAGGATTGAAGATTGAGGATTGAGGATTGAGGATTGAGGATTGAGGATTGAGGATTGAGGATTGAGGATTGAGGATTGAACATTGAAGATTGAGGAATGAGGATTAAAGGTTGAGCATTGAGGATTGAAGATTGAGGATTGATGATTGAGGATTGAGGATTGAGGATTGAGGATTGAGGATTGAGGATTGAGTATTGAAGATTGAGGATTGATGATTGAGGATGGAGGATTGAGGATTGAGGATTGAGTATTGGGGATTGAGGATTGAAGATTGAGGATTTGTTGTTGAGGATTGAAGAATGAGGATTGAGGATTGAGGATTGAGGATTGAGGATTGAGGATTGAAGATTGAGTATTGAGGATTAAAGATTGAGGATTGAGGATTGGGGATTGAGGATTGAGGATTGAGGATTGACAACTGATTGTTGAGAACTGAGGGCTGAAGATTGAGGATTCAGGATAGAGGATTCAGAATTGAGGTTTGAGGACTGAGGATTGAGGATTGAGGATTAAAGATTGAATATTGATGATCGAAGATTGAGGATAGAGGATTGAGGGTTGTGTATTGAGGACGAGGACTGAGGGTTGAGTATTGATGTCTGAGGTCTGAGGATTGAGGATTGAGGATTGAGAATAGAGGATTGAGGATTGAGGAATGAAGATTGAGGATTTGGTGTTGAGGATTGAAGAATCAGGATTGAGGATTGAGGATTGAGGATTGAGGATTGAAGATTGAGTATTGAGGATTGAAGATTGAGGATCGAGGATTGAGGATTGAGGATTGAGGATTGACGATTGAGGATTGAAGATTGAGAATTGATGGTTGAATATTGAGGATTGAGGATTGATGACTGAGTATTGAGGATTGAAGATTGAGGATTCAGGATTGAGGATTGAGGATTGAGGAATGAGGATTGAGGATTGAGGGTTGTGGATTGGGGACCAGGACTGAGTGTTGAATATTGATGTTTGAGGTCTGAGGATTGAGGATTGAGGATTGAGAATAGATGATTGAGGATTGAGGATTGAAGATTGAGGATTGGGTATTGAGGATTGAAGAATAAGGATTGAGGATTGAGGATTGAGGCCTGAGGATTGAAAATTGAGAACTGAGGGTGAGGACTGAGGGCTGAGGGTTGAGGTTTGAGGATTGAGGATTGAAGATTGAGGATTGGGGACTGAGTGTTGAGGGCTGAGTGATGAGAATTGATGTTTGTGGATAGAGATTTGAAGATTGCAGATTGAGTATTGCGTATGGAAAACTCTGAACTGAGGATATTCTATAGGGGATTGAGGATTGACAACTGATTGTTGAGGACTGAGGGCTGTAGATTGAGGATTCAGTATTGAGGATTCAGGATTGTGGTTTGAGGACAGAGGATTGAGGATTGAGGTTTGAGGATTGAGGATTGAGGATAGAGGATTGAAGATTGAGGATTGGGTATTGAGGATTGAACATTGAGTATTGAGGATTGAGGATTGAGGATTGAGGATTGAGGATTGAAGATTGAATATTGATGATTGAAGGTTGAGGATTGAGGATTGAGGGTTATGGATTCAGGACGAGGACTGAGGGTTGAGTATTGATGTTTGAGGTCTGAGGATTGAGGATAGAGGATTGAGAATTGAGGATTGAGGATTGAGGATTGAAGATTGAGGATTGGGTATTGAGGATTGGAGAATGAGGACTGAGGATTGAGGATTCAGGATTGAGGATTGAAGATTGAGTATTGAGGATTGAAGATTGAGGATTGAGGATTGAGGAATGAGGATTGAGGATTGAAGACTGAGGATTGATGAATGAGGATTGAGGATTGAAGATTGAGTATTGAGGATTGAAGATTGAGGATTGAGGATTGAGGATTGAGGATTGAGGATTGAGGATTGAGGATTTAGGATTGATGTTTGAGGTCTGAGGATTGAGGATAGATGATTGAGAATTGAGGATTGAGGATTGAGGATTGAGGATTGAGGATTGAGGATTCATGATTGAGGATTCAGGATTGAGGATTCAGTATTGTGGTTCGAGGACAGAGGAATGAGGCTTGAGTATTGAGAGATTGAGGATTGAGGATTGAGGATTGAGGATTGAGGATTTAAGATTGAGGATTGGGTATTGAGGATTGAACATTGAGGATTGAGGATTGAGGATTGAGGATTGAGGACTGAAGATTGAATATTGATGATTGAAGATTGAGGATTGGGGATTGAGGGATGTGGATTGGGGGTTGAGGATTGAGGTTTGAGGATTGAGGATTGAGGATTGTGTACTGAAGATTGAGTATTGATGACTGAGGATTGAGGATTGAGGATTGTGGATTGATGGTTGAGGATTGAGGATTGAAGATTGAGTATTGAGGATTGAAGATTGAGGATTGAGTATTGAGGATCGAGGATTGAGAATGAGGGCTGAGGGTTGAGGATTGAGGATTGAGGATTGAGGATTGAAGATTCAGTATTGAGGATTGAGAATTGAGGATTGAGGATTGAGGATTGGGGATTGAGGATTGAGGATCGAGGATTGAAGATTGAAGATTGGGTATTGAGGATTGAACATTGAGTATTGAGGATTGAGGATTGAGGATTGAGGATTGATTATTGAAGATAGAATATTGATGACTGAAAGTTGAGGATTGAGGATTGAGGGTTATGGATTCAGGACGAGGACTGAGGGTTGAGTATTGATGTTTGAGGTCTGAGGATTGAGGATAGAGGATTGAGAATTGAGGATTGAGGATTGAGGATTGAAGATTGAGGATTGGGTATTGAGGATTGAAGAATCAGGACTGTGGATTGAGGATTGAGGATTGAGGATTGAAGATTGAGTATTGAGGATTGAAGATTGAGGATTGAGGATTGAGGATTGAGGATTGAGGATTGAGGATTGAAGATTGATGATTGGGGATTGAGGATTGAAGATTGAGTATTGAGGATTGAAGATTGAGGATTGAGGATTGACGATTGAGGATTGAGGATTGAGGATTGAGGATTGAGGATTGATGTTTGAGGTCTGAGGATTGAGGATAGAGGATTGAGGGTTGAGGATTGAGGATTGAGGATTGAGGATTCAGGTTTGAGGATTCAGGACTGAGGATTCAGGATTGTGGTTCGAGGACAGAGGATTGATGCTTGAGGATTGAGTATTGAGGATTGAGGATTGAGGATTGAGGATTGAGGATTGAGGATTTAAGATTGAGGATTGGGTATTGAGGACTGAACAATGAGGATTGAGGATTGAGGGTTGAGGATTGAGGACTGAAGATTGAATATTGATGATTGAAGATTGAGTATTGGGGATTGAGGGATGTGGATTGGGGGTTGAGGATTGAGGATTGAGGATTGAGGATTGAGGATTGTGTACTGAAGATTGAGTATTGATGACTGAGGATTGAGGATTGAGGATTGTGGATTGATGGTTGAGGATTGAGGATTGAAGATTGAGTATTGAGGATTGAAGATTGAGGATTGAGTATTGAGGATCGAGGATTGAGAATGAGGGCTGAGGGTTGAGGATTGAGGATTGAGGATTGAGGATTGAAGATTCAGTATTGAGGATTGAGAATTGAGGATTGAGGATTGAGGATTGGGGATTGAGGATTGAGGATCGAGGATTGAAGATTGAAGATTGGGTATTGAGGATTGAACATTGAGTATTGAGGATTGAGGATTGAGGATTGAGGATTGATTATTGAAGATAGAATATTGATGACTGAAAGTTGAGGATTGAGGATTGAGGGTTATGGATTCAGGACGAGGACTGAGGGTTGAGTATTGATGTTTGAGGTCTGAGGATTGAGGATAGAGGATTGAGAATTGAGGATTGAGGATTGAGGATTGAAGATTGAGGATTGGGTATTGAGGATTGAAGAATCAGGACTGTGGATTGAGGATTGAGGATTGAGGATTGAAGATTGAGTATTGAGGATTGAAGATTGAGGATTGAGGATTGAGGATTGAGGATTGAGGATTGAGGATTGAAGATTGATGATTGGGGATTGAGGATTGAAGATTGAGTATTGAGGATTGAAGATTGAGGATTGAGGATTGACGATTGAGGATTGAGGATTGAGGATTGAGGATTGAGGATTGATGTTTGAGGTCTGAGGATTGAGGATAGAGGATTGAGGGTTGAGGATTGAGGATTGAGGATTGAGGATTCAGGTTTGAGGATTCAGGATTGAGGATTCAGGATTGTGGTTCGAGGACAGAGGATTGATGCTTGAGGATTGAGTATTGAGGATTGAGGATTGAGGATTGAGGATTGAGGATTGAGGATTTAAGATTGAGGATTGGGTATTGAGGACTGAACAATGAGGATTGAGAATTGAGGGTTGAGGATTGAGGACTGAAGATTGAATATTGATGATTGAAGATTGAGTATTGGGGATTGAGGGATGTGGATTGGGGACCAGGACTGAGGGTTGAATATTGACGTTTGAGGTCTGAGGATTGAGGATTGAGGATTGAGAATTGAGGATTGTGGATTGAGGATTGAGGATTGAGGATTGAGGATTGAGGATTGAGGACTGAGGATTGAAGATTGAGGATTGAGGATTGAGGATTAAAGGTTGAGCATTGAGGATTGAAGTTTGAGTATTGATGATTGAGGATTGTGGATTGAGGATTGAGGATTGAGGACTGAATATTGAAGATTGAGGATTGATGATTGAGGATTGAGTATTGAGGATTGAGGATTGAGTATTGGGGATTGCGGATTGAACATTGAGGATTGAGGATTGAGGATTGAGGATTGACGATCGAGGATTGAGGATTGAGGATTGAGGATTGAGGATTGAAGATTGAAGATTGAGGAATGAGGATTAAAGGTTGAGCATTGAGGATTGAAGATTGAGGATTGATGATTGAGGATTGAGGTCTGAGGATTGAGGATAGAGGATTGAGAATTGAGGATTGAGGATTGAGGATTGATGATTGAGGATTGGGTATTGAGGATTGAAGAATGAGGACTGAGGATTGAGGATTGAGGATTGAGGATTGAAGATTGAGTATTGAGGATTGAAGATTGAGGATTGAGGATTGAGGAATGAGGATTGAGGATTGAAGATTGAGGATTGATGAATGAGGATTGAGGATTGAAGATTGAGTATTGAGGATTGAAGATTGAGGATTGAGGATTGAGGATTGAGGATTGAGGATTGAGGATTGAGGATTTAGGATTGATGTATGAGGTCTGAGGATTGAGGATAGATGATTGAGAATTGAGGATTGAGGATTGAGGATTGAGGATTGAGGATGGAGGATTCATGATTGAGGATTCAGGATTGAGGATTCAGGATTGAGGATTGAGGATTGAGGATTGAGGATTGTGGATTGAGGATTGAGTATTGTAGATTGAGGATTGGAGATTGAGGATTGAGGATTGAGGATTGAGGATTGAGGATTGACGATTGAAGATTGAGGATTGGGGACTGAGAGTTGATGGTTGAGTGATGAGAATTGATGTTTGTGGATAGAGATATGAAGATTGCAGATTGAGTATTGCGTATGGAAAACTCTGGACTGAGGATACTCTAGTGAGGATGGAGGATTGACAACCGATTGTTGAGGACTGAGGGCTGAAGATTGAGGATTCAGGATTGAGGATTCAGGACTGTGGTTTGAGGACTGTGGATTGATGATTGAGGATTGGGGATTGAGGATTGACGATCGAGGATTGAAGATTGAGGATTGGGTATTGAGGATTGAAGAATGAGGACTGAGGATTGAGGATTGAGGATTGAGGATTGAAGATTGAGTATTGAGGATTGAAGATTGAGGATTTGTTGTTGAGGATTGAAGAATGAGGATTGAGGATTGAGGATTGAGGATTGAGGATTCAGGATTGAAGATTGAGTATTGAGGATTAAAGATTGAGGATTGAGGATTGGGGATTGAGGATTGAGGATTGAGGATTGACAACTGATTGTTGAGAACTGAGGGCTGAAGATTGAGGATTCAGGATAGAGGATTCAGAATTGAGGTTTGAGGACTGAGGATTGAGGATTGAGGATTAAAGATTGAATATTGATGATCGAAGATTGAGGATAGAGGATTGAGGGTTGTGTATTGAGGACGAGGACTGAGGGTTGAGTATTGATGTCTGAGGTCTGAGGATTGAGGATTGAGGATTGAGAATAGAGGATTGAGGATTGAGGAATGAAGATTGAGGATTTGGTGTTGAGGATTGAAGAATCAGGATTGAGGATTGAGGATTGAGGATTGAGGATTGAAGATTGAGTATTGAGGATTGAAGATTGAGGATCGAGGATTGAGGATTGAGGATTGAGGATTGAGGATTGAGGATTGAAGATTGAGAATTGATGGTTGAATATTGAGGATTGAGGATTGATGACTGAGTATTGAGGATTGAAGATTGAGGATTCAGGATTGAGGATTGAGGATTGAGGAATGAGGATTGAGGATTGAGGGTTGTGGATTGGGGACCAGGACTGAGTGTTGAATATTGATGTTTGAGGTCTGAGGATTGAGGATTGAGGATTGAGAATAGATGATTGAGGATTGAGGATTGAAGATTGAGGATTGGGTATTGAGGATTGAAGAATAAGGATTGAGGATTGAGGATTGAGGCCTGAGGATTGAAAATTGAGAACTGAGGGTGAGGACTGAGGGCTGAGGGTTGAGGTTTGAGGATTGAGGATTGAAGATTGAGGATTGGGGACTGAGTGTTGAGGGCTGAGTGATGAGAATTGATGTTTGTGGATAGAGATTTGAAGATTGCAGATTGAGTATTGCGTATGGAAAACTCTGAACTGAGGATATTCTATAGGGGATTGAGGATTGACAACTGATTGTTGAGGACTGAGGGCTGTAGATTGAGGATTCAGTATTGAGGATTCAGGATTGTGGTTTGAGGACAGAGGATTGAGGATTGAGGTTTGAGGATTGAGGATTGAGGATAGAGGATTGAAGATTGAGGATTGGGTATTGAGGATTGAACATTGAGTATTGAGGATTGAGGATTGAGGATTGAGGATTGAGGATTGAAGATTGAATATTGATGATTGAAGGTTGAGGATTGAGGATTGAGGGTTATGGATTCAGGACGAGGACTGAGGGTTGAGTATTGATGTTTGAGGTCTGAGGATTGAGGATAGAGGATTGAGAATTGAGGATTGAGGATTGAGGATTGAAGATTGAGGATTGGGTATTGAGGATTGGAGAATGAGGACTGAGGATTGAGGATTGAGGATTGAGGATTGAAGATTGAGTATTGAGGATTGAAGATTGAGGATTGAGGATTGAGGAATGAGGATTGAGGATTGAAGATTGAGGATTGATGAATGAGGATTGAGGATTGAAGATTGAGTATTGAGGATTGAAGATTGAGGATTGAGGATTGAGGATTGAGGATTGAGGATTGAGGATTGAGGATTTAGGATTGATGTTTGAGGTCTGAGGATTGAGGATAGATGATTGAGAATTGAGGATTGAGGATTGAGGATTGAGGATTGAGGATTGAGGATTGAGGATTGAGGATTCATGATTGAGGATTCAGGATTGAGGATTCAGTATTGTGGTTCGAGGACAGAGGAATGAGGCTTGAGTATTGAGAGATTGAGGATTGAGGATTGAGGATTGAGGATTGAGGATTGAGGATTGAGGATTTAAGATTGAGGATTGGGTATTGAGGACTGAACAATGAGGATTGAGGATTGAGGGTTGAGGATTGAGGACTGAAGATTGAATATTGATGATTGAAGATTGAGTATTGGGGATTGAGGGATGTGGATTGGGGGTTGAGGATTGAGGATTGAGGATTGAGGATTGAGGATTGTGTACTGAAGATTGAGTATTGATGACTGAGGATTGAGGATTGAGGATTGTGGATTGATGGTTGAGGATTGAGGATTGAAGATTGAGTATTGAGGATTGAAGATTGAGGATTGAGTATTGAGGATCGAGGATTGAGAATGAGGGCTGAGGGTTGAGGATTGAGGATTGAGGATTGAGGATTGAAGATTCAGTATTGAGGATTGAGAATTGAGGATTGAGGATTGAGGATTGGGGATTGAGGATTGAGGATCGAGGATTGAAGATTGAAGATTGGGTATTGAGGATTGAACATTGAGTATTGAGGATTGAGGATTGAGGATTGAGGATTGATTATTGAAGATAGAATATTGATGACTGAAAGTTGAGGATTGAGGATTGAGGGTTATGGATTCAGGACGAGGACTGAGGGTTGAGTATTGATGTTTGAGGTCTGAGGATTGAGGATAGAGGATTGAGAATTGAGGATTGAGGATTGAGGATTGAAGATTGAGGATTGGGTATTGAGGATTGAAGAATCAGGACTGTGGATTGAGGATTGAGGATTGAGGATTGAAGATTGAGTATTGAGGATTGAAGATTGAGGATTGAGGATTGAGGATTGAGGATTGAGGATTGAGGATTGAAGATTGATGATTGGGGATTGAGGATTGAAGATTGAGTATTGAGGATTGAAGATTGAGGATTGAGGATTGACGATTGAGGATTGAGGATTGAGGATTGAGGATTGAGGATTGATGTTTGAGGTCTGAGGATTGAGGATAGAGGATTGAGGGTTGAGGATTGAGGATTGAGGATTGAGGATTCAGGTTTGAGGATTCAGGATTGAGGATTCAGGATTGTGGTTCGAGGACAGAGGATTGATGCTTGAGGATTGAGTATTGAGGATTGAGGATTGAGGATTGAGGATTGAGGATTGAGGATTTAAGATTGAGGATTGGGTATTGAGGACTGAACAATGAGGATTGAGAATTGAGGGTTGAGGATTGAGGACTGAAGATTGAATATTGATGATTGAAGATTGAGTATTGGGGATTGAGGGATGTGGATTGGGGACCAGGACTGAGGGTTGAATATTGACGTTTGAGGTCTGAGGATTGAGGATTGAGGATTGAGAATTGAGGATTGTGGATTGAGGATTGAGGATTGAGGATTGAGGATTGAGGATTGAGGACTGAGGATTGAAGATTGAGGATTGAGGATTGAGGATTAAAGGTTGAGCATTGAGGATTGAAGTTTGAGTATTGATGATTGAGGATTGTGGATTGAGGATTGAGGATTGAGGACTGAATATTGAAGATTGAGGATTGATGATTGAGGATTGAGTATTGAGGATTGAGGATTGAGTATTGGGGATTGCGGATTGAACATTGAGGATTGAGGATTGAGGATTGAGGATTGACGATCGAGGATTGAGGATTGAGGATTGAGGATTGAGGATTGAAGATTGAAGATTGAGGAATGAGGATTAAAGGTTGAGCATTGAGGATTGAAGATTGAGGATTGATGATTGAGGATTGAGGTCTGAGGATTGAGGATAGAGGATTGAGAATTGAGGATTGAGGATTGAGGATTGATGATTGAGGATTGGGTATTGAGGATTGAAGAATGAGGACTGAGGATTGAGGATTGAGGATTGAGGATTGAAGATTGAGTATTGAGGATTGAAGATTGAGGATTGAGGATTGAGGAATGAGGATTGAGGATTGAAGATTGAGGATTGATGAATGAGGATTGAGGATTGAAGATTGAGTATTGAGGATTGAAGATTGAGGATTGAGGATTGAGGATTGAGGATTGAGGATTGAGGATTGAGGATTTAGGATTGATGTTTGAGGTCTGAGGATTGAGGATAGATGATTGAGAATTGAGGATTGAGGATTGAGGATTGAGGATTGACGATCGAGGATTGAGGATTGAGGATTGAGGATTGAGGATTGAAGATTGAAGATTGAGGAATGAGGATTAAAGGTTGAGCATTGAGGATTGAAGATTGAGGATTGATGATTGAGGATTGAGGTCTGAGGATTGAGGATAGAGGATTGAGAATTGAGGATTGAGGATTGAGGATTGATGATTGAGGATTGGGTATTGAGGATTGAAGAATGAGGACTGAGGATTGAGGATTGAGGATTGAGGATTGAAGATTGAGTATTGAGGATTGAAGATTGAGGATTGAGGATTGAGGAATGAGGATTGAGGATTGAAGATTGAGGATTGATGAATGAGGATTGAGGATTGAAGATTGAGTATTGAGGATTGAAGATTGAGGATTGAGGATTGAGGATTGAGGATTGAGGATTGAGGATTGAGGATTTAGGATTGATGTTTGAGGTCTGAGGATTGAGGATAGATGATTGAGAATTGAGGATTGAGGATTGAGGATTGAGGATTGAGGATGGAGGATTCATGATTGAGGATTCAGGATTGAGGATTCAGGATTGAGGATTGAGGATTGAGGATTGAGGATTGTGGATTGAGGATTGAGTATTGTAGATTGAGGATTGGAGATTGAGGATTGAGGATTGAGGATTGAGGATTGAGGATTGACGATTGAAGATTGAGGATTGGGGACTGAGAGTTGATGGTTGAGTGATGAGAATTGATGTTTGTGGATAGAGATATGAAGATTGCAGATTGAGTATTGCGTATGGAAAACTCTGGACTGAGGATACTCTAGTGAGGATGGAGGATTGACAACCGATTGTTGAGGACTGAGGGCTGAAGATTGAGGATTCAGGATTGAGGATTCAGGACTGTGGTTTGAGGACTGTGGATTGATGATTGAGGATTGGGGATTGAGGATTGACGATCGAGGATTGAAGATTGAGGATTGGGTATTGAGGATTGAAGAATGAGGACTGAGGATTGAGGATTGAGGATTGAGGATTGAAGATTGAGTATTGAGGATTGAAGATTGAGGATTTGTTGTTGAGGATTGAAGAATGAGGATTGAGGATTGAGGATTGAGGATTGAGGATTCAGGATTGAAGATTGAGTATTGAGGATTAAAGATTGAGGATTGAGGATTGGGGATTGAGGATTGAGGATTGAGGATTGACAACTGATTGTTGAGAACTGAGGGCTGAAGATTGAGGATTCAGGATAGAGGATTCAGAATTGAGGTTTGAGGACTGAGGATTGAGGATTGAGGATTAAAGATTGAATATTGATGATCGAAGATTGAGGATAGAGGATTGAGGGTTGTGTATTGAGGACGAGGACTGAGGGTTGAGTATTGATGTCTGAGGTCTGAGGATTGAGGATTGAGGATTGAGAATAGAGGATTGAGGATTGAGGAATGAAGATTGAGGATTTGGTGTTGAGGATTGAAGAATCAGGATTGAGGATTGAGGATTGAGGATTGAGGATTGAAGATTGAGTATTGAGGATTGAAGATTGAGGATCGAGGATTGAGGATTGAGGATTGAGGATTGAGGATTGAGGATTGAAGATTGAGAATTGATGGTTGAATATTGAGGATTGAGGATTGATGACTGAGTATTGAGGATTGAAGATTGAGGATTCAGGATTGAGGATTGAGGATTGAGGAATGAGGATTGAGGATTGAGGGTTGTGGATTGGGGACCAGGACTGAGTGTTGAATATTGATGTTTGAGGTCTGAGGATTGAGGATTGAGGATTGAGAATAGATGATTGAGGATTGAGGATTGAAGATTGAGGATTGGGTATTGAGGATTGAAGAATAAGGATTGAGGATTGAGGATTGAGGCCTGAGGATTGAAAATTGAGAACTGAGGGTGAGGACTGAGGGCTGAGGGTTGAGGTTTGAGGATTGAGGATTGAAGATTGAGGATTGGGGACTGAGTGTTGAGGGCTGAGTGATGAGAATTGATGTTTGTGGATAGAGATTTGAAGATTGCAGATTGAGTATTGCGTATGGAAAACTCTGAACTGAGGATATTCTATAGGGGATTGAGGATTGACAACTGATTGTTGAGGACTGAGGGCTGTAGATTGAGGATTCAGTATTGAGGATTCAGGATTGTGGTTTGAGGACAGAGGATTGAGGATTGAGGTTTGAGGATTGAGGATTGAGGATAGAGGATTGAAGATTGAGGATTGGGTATTGAGGATTGAACATTGAGTATTGAGGATTGAGGATTGAGGATTGAGGATTGAGGATTGAAGATTGAATATTGATGATTGAAGGTTGAGGATTGAGGATTGAGGGTTATGGATTCAGGACGAGGACTGAGGGTTGAGTATTGATGTTTGAGGTCTGAGGATTGAGGATAGAGGATTGAGAATTGAGGATTGAGGATTGAGGATTGAAGATTGAGGATTGGGTATTGAGGATTGGAGAATGAGGACTGAGGATTGAGGATTGAGGATTGAGGATTGAAGATTGAGTATTGAGGATTGAAGATTGAGGATTGAGGATTGAGGAATGAGGATTGAGGATTGAAGATTGAGGATTGATGAATGAGGATTGAGGATTGAAGATTGAGTATTGAGGATTGAAGATTGAGGATTGAGGATTGAGGATTGAGGATTGAGGATTGAGGATTGAGGATTTAGGATTGATGTTTGAGGTCTGAGGATTGAGGATAGATGATTGAGAATTGAGGATTGAGGATTGAGGATTGAGGATTGAGGATTGAGGATTGAGGATTGAGGATTCATGATTGAGGATTCAGGATTGAGGATTCAGTATTGTGGTTCGAGGACAGAGGAATGAGGCTTGAGTATTGAGAGATTGAGGATTGAGGATTGAGGATTGAGGATTGAGGATTTAAGATTGAGGATTGGGTATTGAGGATTGAACATTGAGGATTGAGGATTGAGGATTGAGGATTGAGGACTGAAGATTGAATATTGATGATTGAAGATTGAGGATTGGGGATTGAGGGATGTGGATTGGGGGTTGAGGATTGAGGATTGAGGATTGAGGATTGAGGATTGTGTACTGAAGATTGAGTATTGATGACTGAGGATTGAGGATTGAGGATTGTGGATTGATGGTTGAGGATTGAGGATTGAAGATTGAGTATTGAGGATTGAAGATTGAGGATTGAGTATTGAGGATCGAGGATTGAGAATGAGGGCTGAGGGTTGAGGATTGAGGATTGAGGATTGAGGATTGAAGATTCAGTATTGAGGATTGAGAATTGAGGATTGAGGATTGAGGATTGGGGATTGAGGATTGAGGATCGAGGATTGAAGATTGAAGATTGGGTATTGAGGATTGAACATTGAGTATTGAGGATTGAGGATTGAGGATTGAGGATTGATTATTGAAGATAGAATATTGATGACTGAAAGTTGAGGATTGAGGATTGAGGGTTATGGATTCAGGACGAGGACTGAGGGTTGAGTATTGATGTTTGAGGTCTGAGGATTGAGGATAGAGGATTGAGAATTGAGGATTGAGGATTGAGGATTGAAGATTGAGGATTGGGTATTGAGGATTGAAGAATCAGGACTGTGGATTGAGGATTGAGGATTGAGGATTGAAGATTGAGTATTGAGGATTGAAGATTGAGGATTGAGGATTGAGGATTGAGGATTGAGGATTGAGGATTGAAGATTGATGATTGGGGATTGAGGATTGAAGATTGAGTATTGAGGATTGAAGATTGAGGATTGAGGATTGACGATTGAGGATTGAGGATTGAGGATTGAGGATTGAGGATTGATGTTTGAGGTCTGAGGATTGAGGATAGAGGATTGAGGGTTGAGGATTGAGGATTGAGGATTGAGGATTCAGGTTTGAGGATTCAGGATTGAGGATTCAGGATTGTGGTTCGAGGACAGAGGATTGATGCTTGAGGATTGAGTATTGAGGATTGAGGATTGAGGATTGAGGATTGAGGATTGAGGATTTAAGATTGAGGATTGGGTATTGAGGACTGAACAATGAGGATTGAGGATTGAGGGTTGAGGATTGAGGACTGAAGATTGAATATTGATGATTGAAGATTGAGTATTGGGGATTGAGGGATGTGGATTGGGGGTTGAGGATTGAGGATTGAGGATTGTGTACTGAAGATTGAGTATTGATGACTGAGGATTGAGGATTGAGGATTGTGGATTGACGGTTGAGGATTGAGGATTGAAGATTGAGTATTGAGGATTGAAGATTGAGGATTGAGTATTGAGGATCGAGGATTGAGAATGAGGGCTGAGGGTTGAGGATTGAGGATTGAGGATTGAGGATTGAAGATTCAGTATTGAGGATTGAGAATTGAGGATTGAGGATTGAGGATTGGGGATTGAGGATTGAGGATCGAGGATTGAAGATTGAAGATTGGGTATTGAGGATTGAACATTGAGTATTGAGGATTGAGGATTGAGGATTGAGGATTGATTATTGAAGATAGAATATTGATGACTGAAAGTTGAGGATTGAGGATTGAGGGTTATGGATTCAGGACGAGGACTGAGGGTTGAGTATTGATGTTTGAGGTCTGAGGATTGAGGATAGAGGATTGAGAATTGAGGATTGAGGATTGAGGATTGAAGATTGAGGATTGGGTATTGAGGATTGAAGAATCAGGACTGTGGATTGAGGATTGAGGATTGAGGATTGAAGATTGAGTATTGAGGATTGAAGATTGAGGATTGAGGATTGAGGATTGAGGATTGAGGATTGAGGATTGAAGATTGATGATTGGGGATTGAGGATTGAAGATTGAGTATTGAGGATTGAAGATTGAGGATTGAGGATTGACGATTGAGGATTGAGGATTGAGGATTGAGGATTGAGGATTGATGTTTGAGGTCTGAGGATTGAGGATAGAGGATTGAGGGTTGAGGATTGAGGATTGAGGATTGAGGATTCAGGTTTGAGGATTCAGGATTGAGGATTCAGGATTGTGGTTGGAGGACAGAGGATTGATGCTTGAGGATTGAGTATTGCGGATTGAGGATTGAGGATTGAGGATTGAGGATTGAGGATTTAAGATTGAGGATTGGGTATTGAGGACTGAACAATGAGGATTGAGGATTGAGGGTTGAGGATTGAGGACTGAAGATTGAATATTGATGATTGAAGATTGAGTATTGGGGATTGAGGGATGTGGATTGGGGACCAGGACTGAGGGTTGAATATTGACGTTTGAGGTCTGAGGATTGAGGATTGAGGATTGAGAATTGAGGATTGTGGATTGAGGATTGAGGATTGAGGATTGAGGATTGAGGATTGAGGACTGAGGATTGAAGATTGAGGATTGAGTATTGAGGATTAAAGGTTGAGCATTGAGGATTGAAGTTTGAGTATTGATGATTGAGGATTGAGGATTGAGGATTGAGGATTGAGAACTGAATATTGAAGATTGAGGATTGATGATTGAGGATTGAGTATTGAGGATTGAGGATTGAGTATTGGGGATTGCGGATTGAACATTGAGGATTGAGGATTGAGGATTGAGGATTGAGGATTGTGGATTGAGGATTGAGTATTGTAGATTAAGGATTGGAGATTGAGGATTGAGGATTGAGGATTGAGGATTGAGGATTGACGATTGAAGATTGAGGATTGGGGACTGAGAGTTGATGGTTGAGTGATGAGAATTGATGTTTGTGGATAGAGATATGAAGATTGCAGATTGAGTATTGCGTATGGAAAACTCTGGACTGAGGATACTCTAGTGAGGATGGAGGATTGACAACCGATTGTTGAGGACTGAGGGCTGAAGATTGAGGATTCAGGATTGAGGATTCAGGACTGTGGTTTGAGGACTGTGGATTGATGATTGAGGATTGGGGATTGAGGATTGACGATCGAGGATTGAAGATTGAGGATTGGGTATTGAGGATTGAAGAATGAGGACTGAGGATTGAGGATTGAGGATTGAGGATTGAAGATTGAGTATCGAGGATTGAAGGTTGAGGATTGAAGATTGAGGATTGAGGATTGAGGATTGAGGATTGAGGATTGAAGATTGAGTATTGAGGATAGAAGATTGAGGATTGAGGATTGAGGATTGAGGATTGAGGATTGAGGATTGAGGATTGAGGATTGAGGATTGAAGATTGAAGATTGAGGAATGAGGATTAAAGGTTGAGCATTGAGGATTGAAGATTGAGGATTGATGATTGAGGATTGAGGATTGAGGATTGAGGATTGAGGATTGAGTATTGAAGATTGAGGATTGATGATTGAGGATGGAGGATTGAGGATTGAGGATTGAGTATTGGGGATTGAGGATTGAAGATTGAGGATTTGTTGTTGAGGATTGAAGAATGAGGATTGAGGATTGAGGATTGAGGATTGAGAATAGAGGATTGAGGATTGAGGACTGAAGATTGAATATTGATGATTGAAGATTGAGGATTGGGGATTGAGGGATGTGGATTGGGGACCAGGACTTAGGGTTGAATATTGACGTTTGAGGTCTGAGGATTGAGGATTGAGGATTGAGAATTGAGGATTGGGGATTGAGGATTGAAGATTGAGGATTGGGTATTGAAGATTGAAGAATGAGGATTGAGGATTGAGGATTGAGGCCTGAGGATTGAGAATTGAGAACTGAGGATGAGGACTGAGGGCTGAGGGTTGAGGTTTGAGGAATGAGGATTGGGGGTTGAGGATTGAGGTTTGAGGATTGAGGATTGAGGATTGTGTACTGAAGATTGAGTATTGATGACTGAGGATTGAGGATTGAGGATTGTGGATTGATGGTTGAGGATTGAGGATTGAAGATTGAGTATTGAGGATTGAAGATTGAGGATTGAGTATTGAGGATCGAGGATTGAGAATGAGGGCTGAGGGTTGAGGATTGAGGTTTGAGGATTGAGGACTGAGGATTGAGGATTGATGATTGAGTATTGAGGATTGAAGATTGAGGATTGAGGATTGAGGATTGAGGATTGAGGATTGAGGATTGAGGATTGAAAATTGAGGACTGGGGACTGAGTGTTGAGGGTTGAGTGATGAGAATTGGTGTTTGTGGATAGAGATTTAAAGATTGCAGATTGAGTATTGAGTATTGAAAACTGTGAATTGATGATATTCTATTGAGGATTGAGAATTGACAACTGATTGTTGAGGACTGAGGTCTGAAGATTGAGGATTCAGGATTGAGGATTCAGAATTGAGGTTTGAGGACTGAGGATTGAGGATTGATGATTGAGGATTGAGGATTGAGGATTGAGGATTGAAGATTCAGTATTGAGGATTGAAGATTGAGGATTGAGTTTTGAGGAGAGAGGATTGAGGATTGAGGATTCAGGATTGAGGATTCAGGATTGAGGATTCAGGATTGTGGTTCGAGGACAGAGGATTGAGGCTTGAGGATTGAGGATTGAGGATTGAGGATTGAGGATTGAGGATTGAGGACTGAGGATTGAGGATTGATGATTGAGTATTGAGGATTGAAGATTGAGGATTGAGTATTGGGGATTGCGGATTGAACATTGGGGATTGAGGATTGAGGATTGAGGACTGAAGATTGAATATTGATGATTGAAGATTGATGATTGAGGATTGAGTGTTGTGGATTGAGGACGAGGACTGAGGGTTGAGTATTGATGTCTGAGGTCTGAGGATTGAGGATTGAGGATTGAGAATTGAGGATTGAGGATTGAGGATTGGGGATTGAGGATTGAGGATCGAGGATTGAAGATTGAAGATTGGGTATTGATGATTGAACATTGAGTGTTGAGGATTGAGGATTGAGGATTGAGGATTGATTATTGAAGATTGAATATTGATGATTGAAGGTTGAGGATTGAGGATTGAGGCTTATGGATTCAGGACGAGGACTGAGGGTTGAGTATTGACGTTTGAGGTCTGAGGATTGAGGATAGAGGATTGAGAATTGAGGATTGAGGATTGAGGATTGAAGATTGAGGATTGGGTATTGAGGATTGAAGAATGAGGACTGTGGATTGAGGATTGAGGCCTGAGGATTGAAAATTGAGAACTGAGGGTGAGGACTGAGGGCTGAGGGTTGAGGTTTGAGGAATGAGGACTAACGATTGAGGATTGAGGATTGAAGATTCAGTATTGAGGATTGAAGATTGAGGATTGAGTTTTGAGGATTGAGGATTGAGGATTGAGGATTCAGGATTGAGGATTCAGGATTGAGGATTCAGGATTGTGGTTCGAGGACAGAGGATTGAGGCTTGAGGATTGAGGATTGAGGATTGAGGATTGAGGATTGAGGATTGAGGATTGAACATTGAGGATTGAGGATTGAGGATTGATGATTGAGGATTGGGTATTGAGGATTGAAGAATGAGGACTGAGGATTGAGGATTGAGGATTGAGGATTGAAGATTGAGTATTGAGGATTGAAGATTGAGGATTGAGGATTGAGGAATGAGGATTGAGGATTGAAGATTGAGGATTGATGAATGAGGATTGAGGATTGAAGATTGAGTATTGAGGATTGAAGATTGAGGATTGAGGATTGAGGATTGAGGATTGAGGATTTAGGATTGATGTTTGAGGTCTGAGGATTGAGGATAGATGATTGAGAATTGAGGATTGAGGATTGAGGATTGAGGATTGAGGATTGAGGATTCATGATTGAGGATTCAGGATTGAGGATTCAGGATTGTGGTTCGAGGACAGAGGAATGAGGCTTGAGTATTGAGAGATTGAGGATTGAGGATTGAGGATTGAGGATTGAGGATTTAAGATTGAGGATTGGGTATTGAGGATTGAACATTGAGGATTGAGGATTGAGGATTGAGGATTGAGGACTGAAGATTGAATATTGATGATTGAAGATTGAGGATTGGGGATTGAGGGATGTGGATTGGGGACCAGGACTTAGGGTTGAATATTGACGTTTGAGGTCTGAGGATTGAGGATTGAGGATTGAGAATTGAGGATTGGGGATTGAGGATTGAAGATTGAGGATTGGGTATTGAAGATTGAAGAATGAGGATTGAGGATTGAGGATTGAGGCCTGAGGATTGAGAATTGAGAACTGAGGATGAGGACTGAGGGCTGAGGGTTGAGGTTTGAGGAATGAGGATTGGGGGTTGAGGATTGAGGTTTGAGGATTGAGGATTGAGGATTGTGTACTGAAGATTGAGTATTGATGACTGAGGATTGAGGATTGAGGATTGTGGATTGATGGTTGAGGATTGAGGATTGAAGATTGAGTATTGAGGATTGAAGATTGAGGATTGAGTATTGAGGATCGAGGATTGAGAATGAGGGCTGAGGGTTGAGGATTGAGGTTTGAGGATTGAGGACTGAGGATTGAGGATTGATGATTGAGTATTGAGGATTGAAGATTGAGGATTGAGGATTGAGGATTGAGGATTGAGGATTGAGGATTGAGGATTGAAAATTGAGGACTGGGGACTGAGTGTTGAGGGTTGAGTGATGAGAATTGGTGTTTGTGGATAGAGATTTAAAGATTGCAGATTGAGTATTGAGTATTGAAAACTGTGAATTGATGATATTCTATTGAGGATTGAGAATTGACAACTGATTGTTGAGGACTGAGGTCTGAAGATTGAGGATTCAGGATTGAGGATTCAGAATTGAGGTTTGAGGACTGAGGATTGAGGATTGATGATTGAGGATTGAGGATTGAGGATTGAGGATTGAAGATTCAGTATTGAGGATTGAAGATTGAGGATTGAGTTTTGAGGATTGAGGATTGAGCATTGAGGATTCAGGATTGAGGATTCAGGATTGAGGATTCAGGATTGTGGTTCGAGGACAGAGGATTGAGGCTTGAGGATTGAGGATTGAGGATTGAGGATTGAGGATTGAGGATTGAGGATTGAACATTGAGTATTGAGGATTGAGGATTGATGATTGAGGATTGGGTATTGAGGATTGAAGAATGAGGACTGAGGATTGAGGATTGAGGATTGAGGATTGAAGATTGAGTATTGAGGATTGAAGATTGAGGATTGAGGATTGAGGAATGAGGATTGAGGATTGAAGATTGAGGATTGATGAATGAGGATTGAGGATTGAAGATTGAGTATTGAGGATTGAAGATTGAGGATTGAGGATTGAGGATTGAGGATTGAGGATTGAGGATTTAGGATTGATGTTTGAGGTCTGAGGATTGAGGATAGATGATTGAGAATTGAGGATTGAGGACTGAGGATTGAGGATTGAGGATTGAGGATTCATGATTGAGGATTCAGGATTGAGGATTCAGGATTGTGGTTCGAGGACAGAGGAATGAGGCTTGAATATTGATGATTGAAGGTTGAGGATTGAGGATTGAGGCTTATGGATTCAGGACGAGGACTGAGGGTTGAGTATTGACGTTTGAGGTCTGAGGATTGAGGATAGAGGATTGAGAATTGAGGATTGAGGATTGAGGATTGAAGATTGAGGATTGGGTATTGAGGATTGAAGAATGAGGACTGTGGATTGAGGATTGAGGCCTGAGGATTGAAAATTGAGAACTGAGGGTGAGGACTGAGGGCTGAGGGTTGAGGTTTGAGGAATGAGGACTAACGATTGAGGATTGAGGACTGAAGATTGAATATTGATGATTGAAGATTGAGGATTGGGGATTGAGGGATGTGGATTGGGGACCAGGACTTAGGGTTGAATATTGACGTTTGAGGTCTGAGGATTGAGGATTGAGGATTGAGAATTGAGGATTGGGGATTGAGGATTGAAGATTGAGGATTGGGTATTGAAGATTGAAGAATGAGGATTGAGGATTGAGGATTGAGGCCTGAGGATTGAGAATTGAGAACTGAGGATGAGGACTGAGGGCTGAGGGTTGAGGTTTGAGGAATGAGGATTGGGGGTTGAGGATTGAGGTTTGAGGATTGAGGATTGAGGATTGTGTACTGAAGATTGAGTATTGATGACTGAGGATTGAGGATTGAGGATTGTGGATTGATGGTTGAGGATTGAGGATTGAAGATTGAGTATTGAGGATTGAAGATTGAGGATTGAGTATTGAGGATCGAGGATTGAGAATGAGGGCTGAGGGTTGAGGATTGAGGTTTGAGGATTGAGGACTGAGGATTGAGGATTGATGATTGAGTATTGAGGATTGAAGATTGAGGATTGAGGATTGAGGATTGAGGATTGAGGATTGAGGATTGAGGATTGAAGATTGAGGACTGGGGACTGAGTGTTGAGGGTTGAGTGATGAGAATTGGTGTTTGTGGATAGAGATTTAAAGATTGCAGATTGAGTATTGAGTATTGAAAACTGTGAATTGATGATATTCTATTGAGGATTGAGAATTGACAACTGATTGTTGAGGACTGAGGTCTGAAGATTGAGGATTCAGGATTGAGGATTCAGAATTGAGGTTTGAGGACTGAGGATTGAGGATTGATGATTGAGGATTGAGGATTGAGGATTGAGGATTGAAGATTCAGTATTGAGGATTGAAGATTGAGGATTGAGTTTTGAGGATTGAGGATTGAGCATTGAGGATTCAGGATTGAGGATTCAGGATTGAGGATTCAGGATTGTGGTTCGAGGACAGAGGATTGAGGCTTGAGGATTGAGGATTGAGGATTGAGGATTGAGGATTGAGGATTGAGGATTGAGGATTGAACATTGAGGATTGAGGATTGAGGATTGATGATTGAGGATTGGGTATTGAGGATTGAAGAATGAGGACTGAGGATTGAGGATTGAGGATTGAGGATTGAAGATTGAGTATTGAGGATTGAAGATTGAGGATTGAGGATTGAGGAATGAGGATTGAGGATTGAAGATTGAGGATTGATGAATGAGGATTGAGGATTGAAGATTGAGTATTGAGGATTGAAGATTGAGGATTGAGGATTGAGGATTGAGGATTGAGGATTTAGGATTGATGTTTGACGTCTGAGGATTGAGGATAGATGATTGAGAATTGAGGATTGAGGATTGAGGATTGAGGATTGAGGATTGAGGATTCATGATTGAGGATTCAGGATTGAGGATTCAGGATTGTGGTTCGAGGACAGAGGAATGAGGCTTGAGTATTGAGGATTGAGGATTGAGGATTGAAGATTGAGGATTGGGGACTGAGTATTGAGGGCTGAGTGATGAGAATTGATGTTTGTGGATAGAGATTTGAAGATTGCAGATTGAGTATTGCGTATGGAAAACTCTGAACTGAGGATATTCTATTGAGGATTGAGGATTGACAACTGATTGTTGAGGACTGAGGGCTGAAGATTGAGGATTCAGTATTGAGGATTCAGGATTGTGGTTTGAGGACAGAGGATTGAGGATTGAGGTTTGAGGATTGAGGATTGAGGATAGAGGATTGAAGATTGAGGATTGGGTATTGAGGATTGCACATTGAGTATTGAGGATTGAGGATTGAGGATTGAGGATTGAGGATTGAAGATTGAATATTGATGATTGAAGGTTGAGGATTGAGGATTGAGGGTTATGGATTCAGGACGAGGACTGAGGGTTGAGTATTGATGTTTGAGGTCTGAGGATTGAGGATAGAGGATTGAGAATTGAGGATTGAGGATTGAGGATTGATGATTGAGGATTGGGTATTGAGGATTGAAGAATGAGGACTGAGGATTGAGGATTGAGGATTGAGGATTGAAGATTGAGTATTGAGGATTGAAGATTGAGGATTGAGGATTGAGGAATGAGGATTGAGGATTGAAGATTGAGGATTGATGAATGAGGATTGAGGATTGAAGATTGAGTATTGAGGATTGAAGATTGAGGATTGAGGATTGAGGATTGAGGATTGAGGATTGAGGATTGAGGATTTAGGATTGATGTTTGAGGTCTGAGGATTGAGGATAGATGATTGAGAATTGAGGATTGAGGATTGAGGATTGAGGATTGAGGATTGAGGATTCATGATTGAGGATTCAGGATTGAGGATTCAGGATTGTGGTTCGAGGACAGAGGAATGAGGCTTGAGTATTGAGAGATTGAGGATTGAGGATTGAGGATTGAGGATTGAGGATTTAAGATTGAGGATTGGGTATTGAGGATTGAACATTGAGGATTGAGGATTGAGGATTGAGGATTGAGGACTGAAGATTGAATATTGATGATTGAAGATTGAGGATTGGGGATTGAGGGATGTGGATTGGGGACCAGGACTTAGGGTTGAATATTGACGTTTGAGGTCTGAGGATTGAGGATTGAGGATTGAGAATTGAGGATTGGGGATTGAGGATTGAAGATTGAGGATTGGGTATTGAAGATTGAAGAATGAGGATTGAGGATTGAGGATTGAGGCCTGAGGATTGAGAATTGAGAACTGAGGATGAGGACTGAGGGCTGAGGGTTGAGGTTTGAGGAATGAGGATTGGGGGTTGAGGATTGAGGTTTGAGGATTGAGGATTGAGGATTGTGTACTGAAGATTGAGTATTGATGACTGAGGATTGAGGATTGAGGATTGTGGATTGATGGTTGAGGATTGAGGATTGAAGATTGAGTATTGAGGATTGAAGATTGAGGATTGAGTATTGAGGATCGAGGATTGAGAATGAGGGCTGAGGGTTGAGGATTGAGGTTTGAGGATTGAGGACTGAGGATTGAGGATTGATGATTGAGTATTGAGGATTGAAGATTGAGGATTGAGGATTGAGGATTGAGGATTGAGGATTGAGGATTGAGGATTGAAAATTGAGGACTGGGGACTGAGTGTTGAGGGTTGAGTGATGAGAATTGGTGTTTGTGGATAGAGATTTAAAGATTGCAGATTGAGTATTGAGTATTGAAAACTGTGAATTGATGATATTCTATTGAGGATTGAGAATTGACAACTGATTGTTGAGGACTGAGGTCTGAAGATTGAGGATTCAGGATTGAGGATTCAGAATTGAGGTTTGAGGACTGAGGATTGAGGATTGATGATTGAGGATTGAGGATTGAGGATTGAGGATTGAAGATTCAGTATTGAGGATTGAAGATTGAGGATTGAGTTTTGAGGATTGAGGATTGAGGATTGAGGATTCAGGATTGAGGATTCAGGATTGAGGATTCAGGATTGTGGTTCGAGGACAGAGGATTGAGGCTTGAGGATTGAGGATTGAGGATTGAGGATTGAGGATTGAGGATTGAGGATTGAACATTGAGGATTGAGGATTGAGGATTGATGATTGAGGAATGGGTATTGAGGATTGAAGAATGAGGACTGAGGATTGAGGATTGAGGATTGAGGATTGAAGATTGAGTATTGAGGATTGAAGATTGAGGATTGAGGATTGAGGAATGAGGATTGAGGATTGAAGATTGAGGATTGATGAATGAGGATTGAGGATTGAAGATTGAGTATTGAGGATTGAAGATTGAGGATTGAGGATTGAGGATTGAGGATTGAGGATTTAGGATTGATGTTTGAGGTCTGAGGATTGAGGATAGATGATTGAGAATTGAGGATTGAGGATTGAGGATTGAGGATTGAGGATTGAGGATTCATGATTGAGGATTCAGGATTGAGGATTCAGGATTGTGGTTCGAGGACAGAGGAATGAGGCTTGAGTATTGAGAGATTGAGGATTGAGGATTGAGGATTGAGGATCGAGGATTTAAGATTGAGGATTGGGTATTGAGGATTGAACATTGAGGATTGAGGATTGAGGATTGAGGATTGAGGACTGAAGATTGAATATTGATGATTGAAGATTGAGGATTGGGGATTGAGGGATGTGGATTGGGGACCAGGACTTAGGGTTGAATATTGACGTTTGAGGTCTGAGGATTGAGGATTGAGGATTGAGAATTGAGGATTGGGGATTGAGGATTGAAGATTGAGGATTGGGTATTGAAGATTGAAGAATGAGGATTGAGGATTGAGGATTGAGGCCTGAGGATTGAGAATTGAGAACTGAGGATGAGGACTGAGGGCTGAGGGTTGAGGTTTGAGGAATGAGGATTGGGGGTTGAGGATTGAGGTTTGAGGATTGAGGATTGAGGATTGTGTACTGAAGATTGAGTATTGATGACTGAGGATTGAGGATTGAGGATTGTGGATTGATGGTTGAGGATTGAGGATTGAAGATTGAGTATTGAGGATTGAAGATTGAGGATTGAGTATTGAGGATCGAGGATTGAGAATGAGGGCTGAGGGTTGAGGATTGAGGTTTGAGGATTGAGGACTGAGGATTGAGGATTGATGATTGAGTATTGAGGATTGAAGATTGAGGATTGAGGATTGAGGATTGAGGATTGAGGATTGAGGATTGAGGATTGAAAATTGAGGACTGGGGACTGAGTGTTGAGGGTTGAGTGATGAGAATTGGTGTTTGTGGATAGAGATTTAAAGATTGCAGATTGAGTATTGAGTATTGAAGACGGTGAATTGATGATATTCTATTGAGGATTGAGAATTGACAACTGATTGTTGAGGACTGAGGTCTGAAGATTGAGGATTCAGGATTGAGGATTCAGAATTGAGGTTTGAGGACTGAGGATTGAGGATTGATGATTGAGGATTGAGGATTGAGGATTGAGGATTGAAGATTCAGTATTGAGGATTGAAGATTGAGGATTGAGTTTTGAGGATTGAGGATTGAGGATTGAGGATTCAGGATTGAGGATTCAGGATTGAGGATTCAGGATTGTGGTTCGAGGACAGAGGATTGAGGCTTGAGGATTGAGGATTGAGGATTGAGGATTGAGGATTGAGGATTGAGGATTGAACATTGAGGATTGAGGATTGAGGATTGAGGATTGAGTATTGGGGATTGCGGATTGAACATTGGGGATTGAGGATTGAGGATTGAGGACTGAAGATTGAATATTGATGATTGAAGATTGATGATTGAGGATTGAGTGTTGTGGATTGAGGACGAGGGCTGAGGGTTGAGTATTGATGTCTGAGGTCTGAGGATTGAGGATTGAGGATTGAGAATTGAGGATTGAGGATTGAGGATTGGGGATTGAGGATTGAGTATCGAGGATTGAAGATTGAAGATTGGGTATTGATGATTGAACATTGAGTGTTGAGGATTGAGGATTGAGGATTGAGGATTGATTATTGAAGATTGAATATTGATGATTGAAGGTTGAGGATTGAGGATTGAGGCTTATGGATTCAGGACGAGGACTGAGGGTTGAGTATTGACGTTTGAGGTCTGAGGATTGAGGATAGAGGATTGAGAATTGAGGATTGAGGATTGAGGATTGAAGATTGAGGATTGGGTATTGAGGATTGAAGAATGAGGACTGTGGATTGAGGATTGAGGCCTGAGGATTGAAAATTGAGAACTGAGAGTGAGGACTGAGGGCTGAGGGTTGAGGTTTGAGGAATGAGGACTAACGATTGAGGATTGAGGATTGAAGATTGAGTGTTGAGGATTGAAGATTGTCGATTGAGGATTGAGGATTGAGGATTGAGGATTGAAGATTGAGGATTGGGGACTGAGTGTTGAGGGCTGAGTGATGAGAATTGATGTTTGTGGATAGATATTTGAAGATTGCAGATTGAGTATTGCGTATGGAAAACTCTGAACTGAGGATATTCTATTGAGGATTGAGGATTGACAACTGATTGTTGAGGACTGAGGGCTGAAGATTGAGGTTTCAGTATTGAGGATTCAGGATTGTGGTTTGAGGACAGAGGATTGAGGATTGAGGTTTGAGGATTGAGGATTGAGGATAGAGGATTGAAGATTGAGGATTGGGTATTGAGGATTGAACATTGAGTATTGAGGATTGAGGATTGAGGATTGAGGATTGAGGATTGAAGATTGAATATTGATGATTGAAGGTTGAGGATTGAGGATTGAGGGTTATGGATTCAGGACGAGGACTGAGGGTTGAGTATTGATGTTTGAGGTCTGAGGATTGAGCATAGAGGATTGAGAATTGAGGATTGAGGATTGAGGATTGAAGATTGAGGATTGAGAATTGAGGATTGAGGATTGAGGATTGAGGATTCAGGATTGAGGATTCAGGATTGAGGATTTAGGATTGTGGTTCGAGGACAGAGGATTGAGGCTTGAGGATTGAGGATTGAGGATTGAGGATTGAGGATTGAGGATTTAAGATTGACGATTGGGTATTGAGGATTGAACATTGAGGATTGAGGATTGAGGATTGAGGATTGAGGACTGAAGATTGAATATTGATGATTGAAGATTGAGGATTGGGGATTGAGGGATGTGGATTGGGGACCAGGACTGAGGGTTGAATATTGACGTTTGAGGTCTGAGGATTGAGGATTGAGGATTGAGAATTGAGGATTGAGGATTGAGGATTGAAGATTGAGGATTGGGTATTGAGGATTGAAGAATGAGGATTGAGGATTGAGGATTGCGGCCTGAGGATTGAGAATTGAGAACTGAGGATGAGGACTGAGGGCTGAGGGTTGAGGTTTGAGGAATGAGGATTGGGGGTTGAGGATTGAGGATTGAGGATTGAGGATTGAGGATTGAGTACTGAAGATTGAGTATTGATGACTGAGGATTGAGGACTGAGGATTGTGTATTGAGGGTTGAGGATTGAGGATTGAAGATTGAGTATTGAGGATTGAAGATTGAGGATTGAGTATAGAGGATCGAGGATTGAGAATGAGGGCTGAGGGTTGAGGATTGAGGTTTGAGGATTGAGGACTGAGGATTGAGGATTGATAATTGAGTATTGAGGATTGAAGATTGAGGATTGAGGATTGAGGATTGAGGATTGAGGATTGAGGATTGAGGATTGAAAATTGAGGACTGGGGACTGTGTGTTGAGGGTTGAGTGATGAGAATTGGCGTTTGTGCATAGAGATTTAAAGATTGCAGATTGAGTATTGAGTATTGAAAACTGTGAATTGATGATATTCCATTGAGGATTGAGAATTGACAAGTGATTGTTGAGGACTGAGGTCTGAAGATTGAGGATTCAGGATTGAGGATCCAGGATTGAGGTTTGAGGACTGAGGATTGAGGATAGAGGATTGAGGATTGAGGATTGAGGATTGAGTATTGAGGATTGAGGATTGAAGATTGAGGTTTGGGTTTTGCGGACTGAACATTGAGGATTGAGGATTGAGGATTGAGGACAGAAGATTGAGTATTGATGATTGAAGATTGATGATTGAGGATTGAGGGTAGTGGATTGAGGACGAGGACTGAGGGTTGAGTATTGATGTCTGAGGTCTGAGGATTGAGGATTGAGGATTGAGAATTGAGGATTGAGGATTGAGGATTGGGGATTGAGGATTGAGGATCGAGGATTGAAGATTGAAGATTGGGTATTGAGGATTGAACATTGAGTGTTGAGGATTGAGGATTGAGGATTGAGGATTGATTGTTGAAGATTGAATATTGATGATTGAAGGTTGAGGATTGAGGATTGAGGCTTATGGATTCAGGACGAGGACTGAGGCTTGAGTATTGATGTTTGAGGTCTGAGGATTGAGGATAGAGGATTGAGAATTGAGGATTGAGGATTGAGGATTGAAGATTGAGGATTGGGTATTGAGGATTGAAGAATGAGGACTGTGGATTGAGGATTGAGGCCTGAGGATTGAAAATTGAGAACTGAGGGTGAGGACTGAGGGCTGAGGGTTGAGGTTTGAGGAATGAGGACTAACGATTGAGGATTGAGGATTGAAGATTGAGTGTTGAGGATTGAAGATTGTCGATTGAGGATTGAGGATTGAGGATTGAGGATTGAAGATTGAGGATTGGGGACTGAGTGTTGAGGGCTGAGTGATGAGAATTGATGTTTGTGGATAGAGATTTGAAGATTGCAGATTGAGTATTGCGTATGGAAAACTCTGAACTGAGGATATTCTATTGAGGATTGAGGATTGACAACTGATTGTTGAGGACTGAGGGCTGAAGATTGAGGTTTCAGTATTGAGGATTCAGGATTGTGGATTGAGGACAGAGGATTGAGGATTGAGGTTTGAGGATTGAGGATTGAGGATAGAGGATTGAAGATTGAGGATTGGGTATTGAGGATTGAACATTGAGTATTGAGGATTGAGGATTGAGGATTGAGGATTGAGGATTGAAGATTGAATATTGATGATTGAAGGTTGAGGATTGAGGATTGAGGGTTATGGATTCAGGACGAGGACTGAGGGTTGAGTATTGATGTTTGAGGTCTGAGGATTGAGGATAGAGGATTGAGAATTGAGGATTGAGGATTGAGGATTGAAGACTGAGGATTGAGAATTGAGGATTGAGGATTGAGGATTGAGGATCCAGGATTGAGGATTCAGGATTGAGGATTCAGGATTGTGGTTCGAGGACAGAGGATTGAGGCTTGAGGATTGAGGATTGAGGATTGAGGATTGAGGATTGAGGATTTAAGATTGAGGATTGGGTATTGAGGATTGAACATTGAGGATTGAGGATTGAGGATTGAGGATTGAGGACTGAAGATTGAATATTGATGATTGAAGATTGAGGATTGGGGATTGAGGGATGTGGATTGGGGACCAGGACTGAGGGTTGGATATTGACGTTTGAGGTATGAGGATTGAGGATTGAGGATTGAGAATTGAGGATTGAGGATTGAGGATTGAAGATTGAGGATTGGGTATTGAGGATTGAAGAATGAGGATTGAGGATTGAGGATTGAGGCCTGAGGATTGAGAATTGAGCACTGAGGATGAGGACTGAGGGCTGAGGGTTGAGGTTTGAGGAATGAGGATTGGGGGTTGAGGATTGAGGATTGAGGATTGAGGATTGAGGATTGAGTACTGAAGATTGAGTATTGATGACTGAGGATTGAGGACTGAGGATTGTGTATTGAGGGTTGAGGATTGAGGATTGAAGATTGAGTATTGAGGATTGAAGATTGAGGATTGAGTATAGAGGATCGAGGATTGAGAATGAGGGCTGAGGGTTGAGGATTGAGGTTTGAGGATTGAGGACTGAGGATTGAGGATTGATAATTGAGTATTGAGGATTGAAGATTGAGGATTGAGGATTGAGGATTGAGGATTGAGGATTGAGGATTGAGGATTGAAAATTGAGGACTGGGGACTGTGTGTTGAGGGTTGAGTGATGAGAATTGGCGTTTGTGCATAGAGATTTAAAGATTGCAGATTGAGTATTGAGTATTGAAAACTGTGAATTGATGATATTCCATTGAGGATTGAGAATTGACAAGTGATTGTTGAGGACTGAGGTCTGAAGATTGAGGATTCAGGATTGAGGATCCAGGATTGAGGTTTGAGGACTGAGGATTGAGGATAGAGGATTGAGGATTGAGGATTGAGGATTGAGTATTGAGGATTGAGGATTGAAGATTGAGGTTTGGGTTTTGCGGACTGAACATTGAGGATTGAGGATTGAGGATTGAGGACAGAAGATTGAGTATTGATGATTGAAGATTGATGATTGAGGATTGAGGGTAGTGGATTGAGGACGAGGACTGAGGGTTGAGTATTGATGTCTGAGGTCTGAGGATTGAGGATTGAGGATTGAGAATTGAGGATTGAGGATTGAGGATTGGGGATTGAGGATTGAGGATCGAGGATTGAAGATTGAAGATTGGGTATTGAGGATTGAACATTGAGTGTTGAGGATTGAGGATTGAGGATTGAGGATTGATTGTTGAAGATTGAATATTGATGATTGAAGGTTGAGGATTGAGGATTGAGGCTTATGGATTCAGGACGAGGACTGAGGGTTGAGTATTGATGTTTGAGGTCTGAGGATTGAGGATAGAGGATTGAGAATTGAGGATTGAGGATTGAGGATTGAAGATTGAGGATTGGGTATTGAGGATTGAAGAATGAGGACTGTGGATTGAGGATTGAGGCCTGAGGATTGAAAATTGAGAACTGAGGGTGAGGACTGAGGGCTGAGGGTTGAGGTTTGAGGAATGAGGACTAACGATTGAGGATTGAGGATTGAAGATTGAGTGTTGAGGATTGAAGATTGTCGATTGAGGATTGAGGATTGAGGATTGAGGATTGAAGATTGAGGATTGGGGACTGAGTGTTGAGGGCTGAGTGATGAGAATTGATGTTTGTGGATAGAGATTTGAAGATTGCAGATTGAGTATTGCGTATGGAAAACTCTGAACTGAGGATATTCTATTGAGGATTGAGGATTGACAACTGATTGTTGAGGACTGAGGGCTGAAGATTGAGGTTTCAGTATTGAGGATTCAGGATTGTGGTTTGAGGACAGAGGATTGAGGATTGAGGTTTGAGGATTGAGGATTGAGGATAGAGGATTGAAGATTGAGGATTGGGTATTGAGGATTGAACATTGAGTATTGAGGATTGAGGATTGAGGATTGAGGATTGAGGATTGAAGATTGAATATTGATGATTGAAGGTTGAGGATTGAGGATTGAGGGTTATGGATTCAGGGCGAGGACTGAGGGTTGAGTATTGATGTTTGAGGTCTGAGGATTGAGGATAGAGGATTGAGAATTGAGGATTGAGGATTGAGGATTGAAGACTGAGGATTGAGAATTGAGGATTGAGGATTGAGGATTGAGGATCCAGGATTGAGGATTCAGGATTGAGGATTCAGGATTGTGGTTCGAGGACAGAGGATTGAGGCTTGAGGATTGAGGATTGAGGATTGAGGATTGAGGATTTAAGATTGAGGATTGGGTATTGAGGATTGAACATTGAGGATTGAGGATTGAGGATTGAGGATTGAGGACTGAAGATTGAATATTGATGATTGAAGATTGAGGATTGGGGATTGAGGGATGTGGATTGGGGACCAGGACTGAGGGTTGGATATTGACGTTTGAGGTATGAGGATTGAGGATTGAGGATTGAGAATTGAGGATTGAGGATTGAGGATTGAAGATTGAGGATTGGGTATTGAGGATTGAAGAATGAGGATTGAGGATTGAGGATTGAGGCCAGAGGATTGAGAATTGAGAACTGAGGATGAGGACTGAGGGCTGAGGGTTGAGGTTTGAGGAATGAGGATTGGGGGTTGAGGATTGAGGACTGAGGATTGAGGATTGAGAATTGTGTATTGAGGGTTGAGGATTGAGGATTGAAGATTGAGTATTGAGGATTGAAGATTGAGGATTGAGTATAGAGGATCGAGGATTGAGGATGAGGGCTGAGGGTTGAGGATTGAGGTTTGAGGATTGAGGACTGAGGATTGAGGATTGATGATTGAGTATTGAGGATTGAAGATTGAGGATTGAGGATTGAGGATTGAGGATTGAGGATCGAGGATTGAGGATTGAAAATTGAGGACTGGGGACTGTGTGTTGAGGGTTGAGTGATGAGAATTGGCGTTTGTGCATAGAGATTTAAAGATTGCAGATTGAGTATTGAGTATTGAAAACTGTGAATTGATGATATTCCATTGAGGATTGAGAATTGACAAGTGATTGTTGAGGACTGAGGTCTGAAGATTGAGGATTCAGGATTGAGGATCCAGGATTGAGGTTTGAGGACTGAGGATTGAGGATAGAGGATTGAGGATTGAGGATTGAGGATTGAGTATTGAGGATTGAGGATTGAAGATTGAGGATTGGGTTTTGCGGACTGAACATTGAGGATTGAGGATTGAGGATTGAGGACAGAAGATTGAGTATTGATGATTGAAGATTAATGATTGAGGATTGAGGGTTATGGATTGAGGACGAGGACTGAGGGTTGAGTATTGATGTCTGAGGTCTGAGGATTGAGGATTGAGGATTGAGAATTGAGGATTGAGGATTGAGGATTGAAGATTGAGGATTGGGTATTGAGTATTGAAGAATGAGCATTGAGGATTGAGGATTGAGGATTGAGGATTGAAGATTGAGGATTGAGGATTGAGGTTTGAGAATTGAAGATTGAGTATTGAGGATTGAAGATTCAGGATTGAGGATTGAGGATTGAGGATTGAGGATTGACGATTGAAGATTGAGGATTGGGTATTGAGGATTGAAGAATGAGGACTGAGGATTGAGGATTGAGGATTGAGGATTGAAGATTGAGTATTGAGGATTGAAGATTGAGGATTGAGGATTGGGAATTGAGGGTTGAACATTGAGGATTGAGGATTGAGGATTGAGGATTGAGGACTGAGGATTGAAGATTGAATATTGATGATTGAAGGTTGAGGATTGAGGATTGAGGGTTGTGGATTCAGGACGAGGACTGAGGGTTGAGTATTGATGTTTGAGGCCTGAGGATTGAGGATAGAGGATTGAGAATTGAGGATTGAGGATTGAGGATTGAAGATTGAGGATTGGGTATTGAGGATTGAAGAATGAGAACTGAGGATTGAGGATTGAGGATTGAGGATTGAAGATTGAGTATTGAGGATTGAAGATTGAGGATTGAGGATTGAGGATTGAGGATTGAGGATTGAGGATTGAGGATTGAGGATTGCGGATTGAAGATTGAGGATTGAGGATTGAGGATTAAACGTTGAGTATTGAGGATTGAAGATTGAGGATTGATGATTGAGGATTGAGGATTGAGGATTGAGGATTGAGGATTGAGTATTGAAGATTGAGGATTGATGATTGAGGATTGAGGATTGAGGATTGAGGATTGAGTATTGGCGATTGAGGATTGAAGATTGAGGATTGAGGATTGAGGATTAATGATTGAGTATTGAGGATTGAAGATTGAGAATTGAGGATTGAGGATTAAACATTGAGGACTGAGTGTTGAGGGTTGAGTGATGAGAATTGATGTTTCTGGATAGAGATTTGAAGATTGCAGATTGGTTGTTGAGTATTGAAAACTGTGAATTGAGGATATTCTATTGGGGATTGAGGATTGACAACTGATTCTTGAGGACTGAGGGCTGAAGATTGAGGATTCAGGATTGAGGATTCAGAATTGTGGTTTGAGGACTGAGGATTGAAGATTGAAGATTGAGTATTGGGGGTTGAGGATTGAGGATTGAGGATTGAGGATTGAGGATTGAGGATTCAGGATTGAGGATTCAGGATTGAGGATTGAGGATTGAGGATTGAGGATTGAGGATTGAGAATTGAAGATTGAGGATTGAGGATTGAGGATTGAGGATTGAGGATTGAGGATTGAGAATTGAAGATTGAGGATTGGGGACTGAGTGTTGAGGGTTGAGTGATGAGGATTGATGTTTGTGGATAGAGATTTGAAGATTGCAGATTGAGTATTGAGTATTGAAACCTGTGAATTGAGGATATTCTATTGAGGATTGAGGATTGACAACTGATTGTTGAGGACTGAGGGCTGAAGATTGAGGATTCAGTGTTGAGGATTCAGAATTGAGGTTTGAGGACTGAGGATTGAGGATTGATGATTGAGGATTGAGGATTGAGGATTGAGGATTGAAGATTCAGTATTGAGGATTGAAGATTGAACATTGAGGACTGAGTGTTGAGGGTTGAGGATTGAGGATTGAGGATTGAGTATTGAGGATTGAACATTGAGGATTGAGGATTGAAGATTGAGTATTGAGGATTGAAGATTGAGGATTGAGGATTGACGATTGAGGATTGAGGATTGAGGATTGATGTTTGAGGTCTGAGGATTGGGGATAGAGGATTGAGAATTGAGGATTGAGGATTGAGGATTGAGGATTCAGGATTGAGGATTCAGGATTGAGGATTCAGGATTGTGGTTCGAGGACAGAGGACTGAGGCTTGAGGATTGAGGATTGAGGATTGAGGATTGAGGATTGAGGATTGACGATTTAAGATTGAGGATTGGGTATTGAGGATTGAACAATGAGGATTGAGGATTGAGGATTGAGGATTGAGGACTGAAGATTGAATATTGATGATTGAAGATTGAGGATTGGGGATTGAGGGATGTGGATTGGGGACCAGGACTGAGGGTTGAATATTGACGTTTGAGGTCTGAGAATTGAGGATTGAGGATTGAGAATTGAGGATTGAGGATTGAGGATTGAGGATTGAGGATTGAGGATTGAGGATTGAGGACTGAGGATTGAAGATTGAGGATTGAGGATTGAGGATTGAAGATTGAATATTGATGATTGAAGGTTGAGGATTGAGGATTGAGGGTTGTGGATTAAGGACGAGGACTGAGGGTTGAGTATTAATGTTTGAGAACTGAGGATTGAGGATAGAGGATTGAGAATTGAGGATTTTGGATTGAGGATTGAGGATTGAGGATTGAAGATTGAGGATTGGGTATTGCGGATTGAATATTGAGGGTTGAGGATTGAGGATTGAGGATTCAGGATTGAGGATTCAGGATTGAGGGTTCAGGATTCTGGTTCGAGGACAGAGGATTGAGGCTTGAGGATTGAGGATTGAGGATTGAGGATTGAGGATTGAGGATTGAGGATTTAAGATTGAGGATTGGGTATTGAGGATTGAACATTGAGGATTGAGGATTGAGGATTGAGGATTGAGTATTGGGGATTGCGGTTTGAACATTGAGGATTGAGGATTGAGGATTGAGGACTGAAGATTGAATATTAATGATTGAAGATTGATGATTGAGGATTGAGAGTTGTGGATTGAGGACGAGGACTGAGGGTTGAGTATTGATGTCTGAGGTCTGAGGATTGAGGATTGAGGATTGAGAATTGAGGATTGAGGATTGAGGACTGAAGATTGAGAATTGGGTATTGAGGATTGAAGAATGAGGATTGAGGATTGAGGATTGAGGATTGAGGATTGAGGATTGAAGATTGAGTATTGAGGATTGAAGATTGATGATTGAGGATTGAGGATTGAGGATTGAGGATTGAGGATTGAGGATTGAGGATTGAGGATTGAGGATTGAGGATTGAGGATTGAAGACTGAGTATTGAGGATTGAAGATTGAGGATTGAGGATTGAGGATTGAGGATTGAGGATTGAGGATTGAGGATTGAGGATTGAGGATTGAAGATTGAGGATTGATGATTGAGGATTAAAGGTTGAGCATTGAGGATTGAAGATTGAGGATTGATGATTGAGGATTGAGGATTGAGGATAGAGGATTGAGGATTGAGTATTGAAGATTGAGGATTGATGATTGAGGATGGAGGATTGAGGATTGAGGATTGAGGATTGAAGATTGAGTATTGAGGATTGAAGATTGAGGATTGAGGATTGAGGATTGAGGATTGAGGATTGAGGATTGAGGATTGAAGATTGAGTATTGATGATTGAAGATTGAGGATTGAGGATTGATGACTGAGTATTGAGGATTGAAGGTTGAGGATTCAGGATTGAGGATTGCAGGATTGAGGAATGAGGATTGAGGATTGAGGGTTGTGGATTGGGGACCAGGACTGAGGGTTGAATATTGATGTTTGAGGTCCGAGGATTGAGGATTGAGGATTGAGAATAGATGATTGAGGATTGAGGATTGAAGATTGAGGATTGGGTATTGAGGATTGAAGATTGTCGATTGAGGATTGAGGATTGAAGATTGAGGATTGAAGATTGAGGATTGGGGACTGAGTGTTGAGGGCTGAGTGATGAGAATTGATGTTTGTGGATAGAGATTTGAAGATTGCAGATTGAGTATTGTGTATGGAAAACTCTTAACTGAGGATATTCTATTGAGGATTGAGGATTGACAACTGATTGTTGAGGACTGAGGGCTGAAGATTGAGGATTCAGTATTGAGGATTCAGGATTGTGGTTTGAGGACAGAGGATTGAGGATTGAGGTTTGAGGATTGAGGATTGAGGATTGAGGATTGAAGATTGAGGATTGAGTATTGCGGATTGAATATTGAGGGTTGAGGATTGAGGATTGAGGATTCAGGATTGAGGATTCAGGATCGAGGATTCAGGATTGTGGTTCGAGGACAGAGGATTGAGGCTTGAGGATTGAGGATTGAGGATTGAGTACTGAGGATTGAGGATTGAGGATTTAAGATTGAGGTTTGGGTATTGAGGATTGAACATTTAGGATTGAGGATTGAGGATTGAGGATTGAGTATTTTGGATTGCGGATTGAACATTGAGGATTGAGGATTGAGGGTTGAGGACTGAAGATTGAATATTAATGATTGAAGATTGATGATTGAGGATTGAGAGTTGTGGATTGAGGACGAGGACTGAGGGTTGAGTATTGATGTCTGTGGTCTGAGGATTAAGGATTGAGGATTGAGAATTGAGGATTGTGGATTGAGGACTGAAGATTGAGGGTTGGGTATTGAGGATTGAAGAATGAGGATTGAGGATTGAGGATTGAGGATTGAGGATTGAAGATTGAGTATTGAGGATTGAAGATTGAGGATTGAGGACTGAGGATTGAGGATTGAGGATTGAGGATAGAGGATTGAGGATTGAGGATTGAAGACTGAGTATTGAGGATTGAAGATTGAGGATTGTGGATTGAGGATTGAGGATTGAGTAATGAAGACTGAGGATTGGGGATTGAGGATTGACGATTGAGGATTGCGTATTGAGGATTGAGAATTGAGGATTGAGGATTGAAGATTGAGTATTGAGGATTGAAGGTTGGGAATTGAGGATTGAGGATTGAGGATTGAAGATGAGGGCTGAGGGTTGAGGATTGAGGTTTGAGGACTGAGGATTGAGGATTGAGGATTGAGAGTTGAGGATTGAGGGTTGAGGATTGAAGATTGAGGATTGGGTATTGAGGATTGAAGAATGAGCATTGAGGATTGAGGATTGAGGATTGAGGATTGAAGATTGAGGATTGAGGATTGAGGTTTGAGGATTGAAGATTGAGTATTGAGGGCTGAAGATTGAGGATTGAGGATTGAGGATTGAGGATTGAGGATTGAGGATTGACGATTGAAGATTGAGGATTGGGGACTGAGAGTTGATGGTTGAGTGATGAGAATTGGTGTTTGTGGATAGAGATTTAAAGATTGCAGATTGAGTATTGAGTATTGAAAACTGTGAATTGATGATATTCTATTGAGGATTGAGAATTGACAACTGATTGTTGAGGACTGAGGTCTGAAGATTGAGGATTCAGGATTGAGGATTCAGAATTGAGGTTTGAGGACTGATGATTGAGGATTGATGATTGAGGATTGAGGATTGAGGATTGAGGATTGAAGATTCAGTATTGAGGATTGAAGATTGAGGATTGAGTTTTGAGGATTGAGGATTGAGGATTGAGGATTCAGGATTGAGGATTCAGGATTGAGGATTCAGGATTGTGGTTCGAGGACAGAGGATTGAGGCTTGAGGATTGAGTATTGAGGATTGAGGATTGAGGATTGAGGATTGAGGATTGAAGATTGAGGATTGAGGATTGAGGATTGAGGATTGAGTATTGGGGATTGCGGATTGAACATTGAGGATTGAGGATTGAGGATTGAGGACTGAAGATTGAATATTGATGATTGAAGATTGATGATTAAGGATTGAGAGTTGTGGATTGAGGACGAGGACTGAGGGTTGAGTATTGATGTCTGAGGTCTGAGGATTGAGGATTGAGGATTGAGAATTGAGGATTGAGGATTGAGGATTGGGGATTGAGGATTGAGGATCGAGGATTGAAGATTGAAGATTGGGTATTGAGGATTGAACATTGAGTATTGAGGATTGAGGATTGAGGATTGAGGATTGATTATTGAAGATAGAATATTGATGATTGAAAGTTGAGGATTGAGGATTGAGGATTATGGATTCAGGACGAGGACTGAGGGTTGAGTATTGATGTTTGAGGTCTGAGGATTGAGGATAGAGGATTGAGAATTGAGGATTGAGGATTGAGGATTGAAGATTGAGGATTGGGTATTGAGGATTGAAGAATGAGGACTGTGGATTAAGGATTGAGGATGGAGGATTGAAGATTGAGTATTGAGGATTGAAGATTAAGGATTGAGGATTGAGGATTGAGGATTGAGGATTGAGGATCGAGGATTGATGATTGGGGATTGAGGATTGAAGATTGAGTATTGAGGATTGAAGATTGAGGATTGAGGATTGACGATTGAGGATTGAGGATTGAGGATTGAGGATTGAGGATTGAGGATTGATGTTTGAGGTCTGAGGATTGAGGATAGAGGATTGAGGATTGAGGATTGAGGACTCAGGTTTGAGGATTCAGGATTGAGGATTCAGGATTGTGGTTCGAGGACAGAGGATTGATGCTTGAGGATTGAGTATTGAGGATTGAGGATTGAGGATTGAGGATTGAGGATTGAGGATTTAAGATTGAGGATTGGGTATTGAGGATTGAACAATGAGGATTGAGGATTGAGGGTTGAGGATTGAGGACTGAAGATTGAATATTGATGATTGAAGATTGAGGATTGGGGATTGAGGGATGTGGATTGGGGACCAGGACTGAGGGTTGAATATTGACGTTTGAGGTCTGAGGATTGAGGATTGAGGATTGAGAATTGAGGATTGTGGATTGAGGATTGAGGATTGAGGATTGAGGATTGAGGATTGAGGACTGAGGATTGAAGATTGAGGATTGAGGATTGAGGATTAAAGGTTGAGCATTGAGGATTGAAGATTGAGTATTGATGATTGAGGATTGAGGATTGAGTATTGAGGATCGAGGATTGAGTATTGGGGATTGCGGATTGAACATTGAGGATTGAGGATTGAGGATTGAGGATTGAGGATTGTGGATTGAGGATTGAGTATTGTAGATTGAGGATTGGAGATTGAGGATTGAGGATTGAGGATTGAGGATTGAGGATTGACGATTGAAGATTGAGGATTGGGGACTGAGAGTTGATGGCTGAGTGATGAGAATTGATGTTTGTGGATAGAGATATGAAGATTGCAGATTGAGTATTGCGTATGGAAAACTCTGGACTGAGGATACTCTAGTGAGGATGGAGGATTGACAACCGATTGTTGAGGACTGAGGGCTGAAGATTGAGGATTCAGGATTGAGGATTCAGGACTGTGGTTTGAGGACTGTGGATTGATGATTGAGGATTGGGGATTGAGGATTGACGATCGAGGATTGAAGATTGAGGATTGGGTATTGAGGATTGAAGAATGAGGACTGAGGATTGAGGATTGAGGATTGAGGATTGAAGATTGAGTATTGAGGATTGAAGATTGAGGATTGAGGATTGAGGATTGAGGATTGAGGATTGAGGATTGAGGATTGAGGACTCAGGTTTGAGGATTCAGGATTGAGGATTCAGGATTGTGGTTCGAGGACAGAGGATTGATGCTTGAGGATTGAGTATTGAGGATTGAGGATTGAGGATTGAGGATTGAGGATTTAAGATTGAGGATTGGGTATTGAGGATTGAACAATGAGGATTGAGGATTGAGGGTTGAGGATTGAGGACTGAAGATTGAATATTGATGATTGAAGATTGAGGATTGGGGATTGAGGGATGTGGATTGGGGACCAGGACTGAGGGTTGAATATTGACGTTTGAGGTCTGAGGATTGAGGATTGAGGATTGAGAATTGAGGATTGTGGATTGAGGATTGAGGATTGAGGATTGAGTATTGAGGATTGAGGACTGAGGATTGAAGATTGAGGATTGAGGATTGAGGATTAAAGGTTGAGCATTGAGGATTGAAGATTGAGTATTGATGATTGAGGATTGAGGATTGAGGATTGAGGATTGAGGACTGAATATTGAAGATTGAGGATTGATGATTGAGGATTGAGTATTGAGGATTGAGGATTGAGTATTGGGGATTGCGGATTGAACATTGAGGATTGAGGATTGAGGATTGAGGATTGAGGATTGTGGATTGAGGATTGAGTATTGTAGATTGAGGATTGGAGATTGAGGATTGATGATTGAGGATTGAGGATTGAGGATTGACGATTGAAGATTGAGGATTGGGGACTGAGAGTTGATGGTTGAGTGATGAGAATTGATGTTTGTGGATAGAGATATGAAGATTGCAGATTGAGTATTGCGTATGGAAAACTCTGGACTGAGGATACTCTAGTGAGGATGGAGGATTGACAACCGATTGTTGAGGACTGAGGGCTGAAGATTGAGGATTCAGGATTGAGGATTCAGGACTGTGGTTTGAGGACTGTGGATTGATAATTGAGGATTGGGGATTGAGGAATGACGATCGAGGATTGAAGATTGAGGATTGGGTATTGAGGATTGAAGAATGAGGACTGAGGATTGAGGATTGAGGATTGAGGATTGAAGATTGAGTATTGAGGATTGAAGATTGAGGATTGAGGATTGAGGATTGAGGATTGAGGATTGAGGATTGAGGATTGAACATTGAGTATTGAGGATTGAAGATTGAGGATTGAGGATTGAGGATTGAGGATTGAGGATTGAGGATTGAGGATTGAGGATTGAGGATTGAGGATTGAAGATTGAAGATTGAGGATTGAGGATTAAAGGTTGAGCATTGAGTATTGAAGATTGAGGATTGATGATTGAGGATTGAGGATTGAGGATTGAGGATTGAGGATTGAGTATTGAAGATTGAGGATTGATGGTTGAGGATGGAGGATTGAAGATTGACCATTGAGGATTGAGGATGAGGATTGAGGATTGAGGATTGAGGATTGAGGATTGAAGATTGAGTATTGAGGATTGAATATTGAGGATTGTGGATTGAGGATTCACGATTGAGGATTGAAGATTGAGGATTGAGGATTGAGGATTGAGGATTGATCATTGAAGATTGAGGATTCGGTATTGAGGATTGAAGAATGAGTATTGAGTATTGAGTATTGAGGATTGAGGATTGAAGATTGAATATTGAGGATTGAAGATTGACGATTGAGGATTGAGGATTGAGGATTGAGGATTGAAGATTGAGTATTGAGGATTGAAGATTGAGGATTGAGGATTGAGGATTGAGGATTGAGGATTGAGGATTGAGGATTGAACATTGAGTATTGAGGATTGAAGATTGAGGATTGAGGATTGAGGATTGAGGATTGAGGATTGAGGATTGAGGATTGAGGATTGAGGATTGAGGATTGAAGATTGACCATTGAGGATTGAGGATGAGGATTGAGGATTGAGGATTGAGGATTGAGGATTGAAGATTGAGTATTGAGGATTGAATATTGAGGATTGTGGATTGAGGATTCACGATTGAGGATTGAAGATTGAGGATTGAGGATTGAGGATTGAGGATTGATCATTGAAGATTGAGGATTCGGTATTGAGGATTGAAGAATGAGTATTGAGTATTGAGTATTGAGGATTGAGGATTGAAGATTGAATATTGAGGATTGAAGATTGACGATTGAGGATTGAGGATTGAGGATTGAGGATTGAGGATTGAGGATTGAGGATTGAAGATTGAGTATTGGGGATTGAAGATTGAGGATTGAGGATTGAGGATTGAACATTGAGGACTGAGGATTCAGGATTGAAGATTCAGTATTGAGGATAGAAGATTGAGGACTGAGAATTGTCGATTAAGGATTGAGGATGAGGTCTGAGGGTTGAGGATTGCGGTTTGAGGACTGAGGACTGAGGATTGAGGATTGAGAATTGAGGGTTGAGGATTGAGGTTTGAGGACTGGGGACTGAGGATTGAGGATTGAGGATTGAGGATTGAGGATTGAGGATTGAGGATTGAGGATTGAGGATTGAAGATTGAGTATTGGGGATTGAAGATTGAGGATTGAGGATTGAGGATTGAACATTGAGGACTGAGGATTCAGGATTGAAGATTCAGTATTGAGGATAGAAGATTGAGGATTGAGAATTGTCGATTAAGGATTGAGGATGAGGTCTGAGGGTTGAGGATTGCGGTTTGAGGACTGAGGACTGAGGATTGAGGATTGAGAATTGAGGGTTGAGGATTGAGGTTTGAGGACTGAGGACTGAGGATTGAGGATTGAGAATTGAGGATTGAGGATTGAGGATTGAAGATTGGGGATTGGGTATTGAGGATTGAAGAATGAGGAATGAGGATTGAGGATTGAGGATTGAGGATTGAGGATTGAAGACTGAGTATTGAGGATTGAAGATTGAGGATTGAGGAGTGAGTATTGAAGCTTGAGGATTTGGGACTGAGGATTGAAGATTGGGGTTTGAGGATTGAGGATTGAGGATTGAGGATGGAGGATTGAAGATTGAGGATTGGGTATTGTGGATTGAAGAATGAGTATTGAGGATTGAGGATTGAGGATTAAGGATTGAAGATTGAGTATTGAGGATTGAAGATTGACGATTGAGGATTGAGGATTGAGGATTGAGGATTGAGGATTGAGGATTGAGGATTGAAGATTGAGTATTGAGGATTGAAGATTGAGGATTGTGGATTGAGGATTCACGATTGAGGATTGAAGATTGAGGATTGAGGATTGAGGATTGAGGATTGATCATTGAAGATTGAGGATTCGGTATTGAGGATTGAAGAATGAGTATTGAGTATTGAGGATTGAGGATTGAAGATTGAGTATTGAGGATTGAAGATTGACGATTGAGGATTGAGGATTGAGGATTGAGGATTGAGGATTGAGGATTGAGGATTGAGGATTGAGGAGTGAGTATTGAAGATTGAGGATTTGGGACTGAGGATTGAAGATTGGGGTTTGAGGATTGAGGATTGAGGATTGAGGGTGGAGGATTGAAGATTGAGGATTGGGTATTGTGGATTGAAGAATGAATATTGAGGATTGAGGATTGAGGATTAAGGATTGAAGATTGAGTATTGAGGATTGAAGATTGAGTATTGAGCATTGAAGCCTGACGATTGAGGATTGAGTATTGAAGATTGAGGATTGAGGACTGAGTGTTGAATATTGATGTCTGAGGCCTGAGGATTGAGGATTGAGAATTGAGAATTGAGGATTGAGGATTGAAGATTGAGGATTGGGTATTGTGTATTGACGAATGAGGATTGAGGATTGCGGATTGAGGATTGAAGATTGAGTATTGAGGATTGAAGATTGAGGATTGATGATTGAGGATTGAGGATTGGGGATTGAGGATTGCGAATTGAAGATTCAGTATTAAGGATTGAAGACTCAAAATTGAGGATGAGGATTGAACATTGAGTACTGAGTGTTGAGGGTTGAGTGATGAGAATTTATGTTTCTGGATAGAGATATGAAGATTGCAGATTGAGTATTGGGTATTGAAAACTGTGAATTGAGGATATTCTATTGAGGATTGAGGATTGACAACTGAATGTTGAGGACTGAGGGCTGAAGATTGAGGATTCAGGATTGAGGATTCAGAATTGAGGTTTGAGGACTGAGGATTGAGGATTGAAGATTGAGTATTGAGGATTGAAGATTGAGGGTTGAGGATTGAGGATTGAGGATTGAGGATGAGGGCTGAGGGTTGAGGATTGAGGTTTGAGGGCTAAGGACAGAGGATTGAGGATTGAGAATTGAGGATTGAGGATTGAGGATTGAAGATTGATAATTGGGTATTGAGGATCGAAGAATGAGGATTGAGGATTGAGGATTGAGGATTGAGGATAGAAGATTGAGTATTGAGGATTGAAGATTGACGATTGAGGATTGAGGATTGAGGATTGAGGATTGAGGATTGAGGGTTGAGGATTGAAGATTGAGTATTGAGGATTGACGATTGAGGATTGAGGATTGAGTATTGACGATTGAGGATTGCAGACTGAGTATTGAGGATTGACGATGGGAGGATTGAGGATTGCGGATAGAAGATTGAGAATTGGGGACTGAGGATTCAAGATTGAGGATCGAAGATTGAGAATTGAGAATTGAAGATTGATAATTGAGGATTCAGGATTGAAGATTGAGTATTGAGGATAGAAGATTGAGGATTGAGGATTGTCGATTAAGGCCTGAGGATGAGGGCTGAAGGTTGAGGATTGAGGTTTGAGGATTGAAGAATGAGGATTGAGGATTGAGGATTGAGGATTGAGGATTGATGATTGAGGATCGAGGACTGAGGATTGAGGATTGAGGATTGAAGAATGAGGATTGAGGATTGAGGATTGAGGGTTGAGGATTGAAAACTGAGTATTGAGGATTGAAGATTGAGGATTGAGGAGTGAGTATTGAAGATTGAGGATTTGGGACTGAGGATTGAAGATTGGGGTTTGAGGATTGAGCATTGAGGATTGAGGATGGAGGATTGAAGATTGAGGATTGGGTATTGTGGATTGAAGAATGAGTATTGGGGATTGAGGATTGAGGATTAAGGATTGAAGATTGAGTATTGAGGATTGAAGATTGACCATTGAGGATTGAGGATTGAGGATTAACGATTGAAGATTGAGTATTGAGGATAGAAGATTGACGATTGAGGATTGAGGATTGAGGATTGAGGATTGAGGATTGAGGATTGATGATTGAGGATCGAAGATTGAGTATTGAGGATTGAAGATTGAGGATTGTGGATTGAGGATTCACGATTGAGGATTGAAGATTGAGGATTGAGGATTGAGGATTGAGGATTGATCATTGAAGATTGAGGATTCGGTATTGAGGATTGAAGAATGAGTATTGAGTATTGAGTATTGAGAATTGAGGATTGAAGATTGAGTATTGAAGATTGAAGATTGACGATTGAGGATTGAGGATTGAGGATTGAGGATTGAGGATTGAGGATTGAGGATTGAAGATTGAGGATTGGGGATTGAAGATTGAGGATTGAGGATTGAGGATTGAGGATTGAGCATTGAAGATTGAGTGATGAGGATTGAAGACTAAGATTGAGGATTGAGGTTTGAGGATTGAGGATTGAGGATTGAGGATTGAAGATTGAGTATTGAGGATTGAAGATTGAGGATTGAGGATTGAGGATTCAGGATTGAGGATTGAAGATTGAGTACTGAGGATTGAAGATTAAGATTGAGGATTGAGGATTGAGGGTTGAGGATTGAGGATTGAGGATTGAGGATTGAAGATTGAGGATTGCGTATTGAGGATAGAACATTGAGGATTGAGTATTGAGTATTGAGGATTGAGGATTGAGGGTTGAATATTGAATATTGATGATTGAAGGTTGCGGATCGAGGATTGAGGGTTGTGGATTGAGTACGAGGACTGAGGGTTGAGTATTGATGGTTGAGGTCTGAGGATTGAGGATTGAGGATTGAGGATTGATGATTGAGGATTCAGGATTGAGGATTGAAGATTGAGGATTGGGTATTGAGGATTGAAGAATGAGGATTGAGGATTGAGGGTTGAGGATTGAGGATTGAAGATTGAGTATTGAGGATTGAAGGTTGACGATTGAGGATTGAGGATTGAGGATTGAGGATTGAGGATTGACGATTGAGGATTGAGGATTGAAGATTGAGTATTGAGGATTGACGATTGAGGATTGTGTATTGAGGATTGACGATTGAGGATTGAAGATTGAGGATTGAGGATTGAGGATTGAGGATTGAGGATTGAAGATTGAGGATTGGGTATTGAGGATTGAAGAATGTGGATTGAGTATTGAGTATTGAGGATTGAGGATTGAAGATTGAGTATTGAGGATTGAAGATTGACGATTGAGGATTGAGGATTGAGGATTGAGGATTGAGGATTGAGGATTGAGGATTGAAGATTGAGTATTGGGGATTGAAGATTGAGGATTGAGGATTGAGGATTGAGGATTGAGGATTGAGGATTGAGGATTGAGGATTGAGGATTGAGGATTGGAGATTGAGTACTGAGGATTGAAGATTAAGATTGACGATTGAGGATTGAGGATTGAGGATTGAGGATTGAGGATTGAGGATTGCGTATTGAGGATAGAACATTGAGGATTGAGGATTCGGTATTGAGGATTGAGGATTGAGGATTGAAGATTGAATATTGATGATTGAAGATTGAGGATCGAGGATTGAGGGTTGTGGATTGAGGACGAGGACTGAGGGTTGAGTATTGATGTTTGAGGTCTGAGGATTGAGGGTTGAGGATTGAGAATTGAGGATTGAGGATTGAGGATTGAAGATTGAGGATTGGGTGTTGAGGATTGAAGAATGAGGATTGAGGATTGAGGATTGAGCATTGAGGATTGAGGATTGCGGATAGAAGATTGAGGATTGGGTATTGCGGATTGAACATTGAGGATTGACGATTGAGGATTGAGGATTGAGGATTGAGGATTGAGGATTGATGTTTGAGGTCTGAGGATTGAGGATAGAGGATTGAGGATTGAGGATTGAGGACTCAGGTTTGAGGATTCAGGATTGAGGATTCAGGATTGTGGTTCGAGGACAGAGGATTGATGCTTGAGGATTGAGTATTGAGGATTGAGGATTGAGGATTGAGGATTGAGGATTGAAGATTGAGTATTGAGCATTGAAGCCTGACGATTGAGGATTGAGTATTGAAGATTGAGGATTGAGGACTGAGTGTTGAATATTGATGTCTGAGGCCTGAGGATTGAGGATTGAGAATTGAGAATTGAGGATTGAGGATTGAAGATTGAGGATTGGGTATTGTGTATTGACGAATGAGGATTGAGGATTGCGGATTGAGGATTGAAGATTGAGTATTGAGGATTGAAGATTGAGGATTGATGATTGAGGATTGAGGATTGGGGATTGAGGATTGCGAATTGAAGATTCAGTATTAAGGATTGAAGACTCAAAATTGAGGATGAGGATTGAACATTGAGTACTGAGTGTTGAGGGTTGAGTGATGAGAATTTATGTTTCTGGATAGAGATATGAAGATTGCAGATTGAGTATTGGGTATTGAAAACTGTGAATTGAGGATATTCTATTGAGGATTGAGGATTGACAACTGAATGTTGAGGACTGAGGGCTGAAGATTGAGGATTCAGGATTGAGGATTCAGAATTGAGGTTTGAGGACTGAGGATTGAGGATTGAAGATTGAGTATTGAGGATTGAAGATTGAGGGTTGAGGATTGAGGATTGAGGATTGAGGATGAGGGCTGAGGGTTGAGGATTGAGGTTTGAGGACTAAGGACAGAGGATTGAGGATTGAGAATTGAGGATTGAGGATTGAGGATTGAAGATTGATAATTGGGTATTGAGGATCGAAGAATGAGGATTGAGGATTGAGGATTGAGGATTGAGGATAGAAGATTGAGTATTGAGGATTGAAGATTGACGATTGAGGATTGAGGATTGAGGATTGAGGATTGAGGATTGAGGGTTGAGGATTGAAGATTGAGTATTGAGGATTGACGATTGAGGATTGAGGATTGAGTATTGACGATTGAGGATTGCAGACTGAGTATTGAGGATTGACGATGGGAGGATTGAGGATTGCGGATAGAAGATTGAGAATTGGGGACTGAGGATTCAAGATTGAGGATCGAAGATTGAGAATTGAGAATTGAAGATTGATAATTGAGGATTCAGGATTGAAGATTGAGTATTGAGGATAGAAGATTGAGGATTGAGGATTGTCGATTAAGGCCTGAGGATGAGGGCTGAAGGTTGAGGATTGAGGTTTGAGGATTGAAGAATGAGGATTGAGGATTGAGGATTGAGGATTGAGGATTGATGATTGAGGATCGAGGACTGAGGATTGAGGATTGAGGATTGAAGAATGAGGATTGAGGATTGAGGATTGAGGGTTGAGGATTGAAAACTGAGTATTGAGGATTGAAGATTGAGGATTGAGGAGTGAGTATTGAAGATTGAGGATTTGGGACTGAGGATTGAAGTTTGGGGTTTGAGGATTGAGCATTGAGGATTGAGGATGGAGGATTGAAGATTGAGGATTGGGTATTGTGGATTGAAGAATGAGTATTGGGGATTGAGGATTGAGGATTAAGGATTGAAGATTGAGTATTGAGGATTGAAGATTGACCATTGAGGATTGAGGATTGAGGATTAACGATTGAAGATTGAGTATTGAGGATAGAAGATTGACGATTGAGGATTGAGGATTGAGGATTGAGGATTGAGGATTGAGGATTGATGATTGAGGATCGAAGACTGAGTATTGAGGATTGAAGATTGAGGATTGTGGATTGAGGATTCACGATTGAGGATTGAAGATTGAGGATTGAGGATTGAGGATTGAGGATTGATCATTGAAGATTGAGGATTCGGTATTGAGGATTGAAGAATGAGTATTGAGTATTGAGTATTGAGAATTGAGGATTGAAGATTGAGTATTGAAGATTGAAGATTGACGATTGAGGATTGAGGATTGAGGATTGAGGATTGAGGATTGAGGATTGAGGATTGAAGATTGAGGATTGGGGATTGAAGATTGAGGATTGAGGATTGAGGATTGAGGATTGAGCATTGAAGATTGAGTGATGAGGATTGAAGACTAAGATTGAGGATTGAGGTTTGAGGATTGAGGATTGAGGATTGAGGATTGAAGATTGAGTATTGAGGATTGAAGATTGAGGATTGAGGATTGAGGATTCAGGATTGAGGATTGAAGATTGAGTACTGAGGATTGAAGATTAAGATTGAGGATTGAGGATTGAGGGTTGAGGATTGAGGATTGAGGATTGAGGATTGAAGATTGAGGATTGCGTATTGAGGATAGAACATTGAGGATTGAGTATTGAGTATTGAGGATTGAGGATTGAGGGTTGAATATTGAATATTGATGATTGAAGGTTGCGGATCGAGGATTGAGGGTTGTGGATTGAGTACGAGGACTGAGGGTTGAGTATTGATGGTTGAGGTCTGAGGATTGAGGATTGAGGATTGAGGATTGATGATTGAGGATTCAGGATTGAGGATTGAAGATTGAGGATTGGGTATTGAGGATTGAAGAATGAGGATTGAGGATTGAGGGTTGAGGATTGAGGATTGAAGATTGAGTATTGAGGATTGAAGGTTGACGATTGAGGATTGAGGATTGAGGATTGAGGATTGAGGATTGACGATTGAGGATTGAGGATTGAAGATTGAGTATTGAGGATTGACGATTGAGGATTGTGTATTGAGGATTGACGATTGAGGATTGAAGATTGAGGATTGAGGATTGAGGATTGAGGATTGAGGATTGAAGATTGAGGATTGGGTATTGAGGATTGAAGAATGAGGATTGAGTATTGAGTATTGAGGATTGAGGATTGAAGATTGAGTATTGAGGATTGAAGATTGACGATTGAGGATTGAGGATTGAGGATTGAGGATTGAGGATTGAGGATTGAGGATTGAAGATTGAGTATTGGGGATTGAAGATTCAGGATTGAGGATTGAGGATTGAGGATTGAGGATTGAGGATTGAGGATTGAGGATTGAGGATTGAGGATTGGAGATTGAGTACTGAGGATTGAAGATTAAGATTGACGATTGAGGATTGAGGATTGAGGATTGAGGATTGAGGATTGAGGATTGCGTATTGAGGATAGAACATTGAGGATTGAGGATTCGGTATTGAGGATTGAGGATTGAGGATTGAAGATTGAATATTGATGATTGAAGATTGAGGATCGAGGATTGAGGGTTGTGGATTGAGGACGAGGACTGAGGGTTGAGTATTGATGTTTGAGGTCTGAGGATTGAGGGTTGAGGATTGAGAATTGAGGATTGAGGATTGAGGATTGAAGATTGAGGATTGGGTGTTGAGGATTGAAGAATGAGGATTGAGGATTGAGGATTGAGCATTGAGGATTGAGGATTGCGGATAGAAGATTGAGGATTGGGTATTGCGGATTGAACATTGAGGATTGAGGATTGAGTATTGAGGATTGAGGACTGAAGGTTGAATATTGATGATTGAATATTGAGGATTGAGGATTGATGGTTGTGGATTGAGGACGAGGACTGAGGGTTGAGTATTGCTGTTTGAGGTCTGAGGATTGAGGATTGAGGATTGAGAATTGAGGATTGAGGATTGAGGATTGAAGATTGAGAATTGGGTATTCAGGATTGAAGAATGAGGATTGAGGATTGAGGATTGAGTATTGAGGATTGAAGACTGAGTGTTGAGGGTTGAGTGATGAGAATTGATGTTTGTGGATAGAGATTTGAAGATTGCAGATTGAGTATTGAGTATTGAAAACTGTGAATTGATGATATTCTCTTGAGGATTGAGGATTGGCAACTGATTGTTGAGGACTGAGGGCTGAAGGTTGAGGATTCAGGATTGAGGATTCAGGATTGTGGATTGAGGATTGAGGATTGAGAATTGAAGATTGAGGATTGAGTATTGGGGGTTGTGGATTGAGGACGAGGACTGAGGGTTGAGGATTGAGGATTGAAGAATGAGGATTGAGGATTGAGGATTGAGGGTTGAGGATTGAAGATTGAGGATTGTGTACTGAGGATTGAAGAATGAGGATTGAGTATTGAGTATTGAGGATTGAGGATTGAGGATTGAGGATTGAAGATTGAGGATTAGGTATTGAGGATTGAAGAATGAGGATTGAGTATTGAGTATTGAGGATTGAGGATTGAAGATTGAGTATTGAGGATTGAAGATTGACGATTGAGGATTGAGGATTGAGGATTGAGGATTGAGGATTGAGGATTGATGATTGAGGATCGAGGACTGAGGATTGAGGATTGAGGATTGAAGAATGAGGATTGAGGATTGAGGATTGAGGGTTGAGGATTGAAAACTGAGTATTGAGGATTGAAGATTGAGGATTGAGGAGTGAGTATTGAAGATTGAGGATTTGGGACTGAGGATTGAAGATTGGGGTTTGAGGATTGAGCATTGAAGATTGAGTATTGAGGATTGAAGGTTGACGATTGAGGATTGAGGATTGAGGATTGAGGATTGAGGATTGAGGATTGAGGATTGAGGATTGAAGATTGAGTATTGAGGATTGACGATTGAGGATTGTGTATTGAGGATTGACGATTGAGGATTGAAGATTGAGGATTGAGGATTTAGGATTGAGGATTGAGGATTGAAGATTGAGGATTGGGTATTGAGGATTGAAGAATGAGGATTGAGTATTGAGTATTGAGGATTGAGGATTGAAGATTGAGTATTGAGGATTGAAGATTGACGATTGAGGATTGAGGATTGAGGATTGAGGATTGAGGATTGAGGATTGAGGATTGAAGATTGAGTATTGGGGATTGAAGATTGAGGATTGAGGATTGAGGATTGAGGATTGAGGATTGAGGATTGAAGATTGAGTACTGAGGATTGACGATTAAGATTGAGGATTGAGGATTGAGGATTGAGGATTGAGGATTGAGGATTCAAGATTGAGTATTGAGGATTGAAGATTGAGGATTGAGGATTGAGGATTGAGGATTGAGGATTGAAGATTAAGATTGACGATTGAGGATTGAGGATTGAGGATTGAGGATTGAGGATCGAGGATTCAAGAATGAGGATTGCGTATTGAGGATAGAACATTGAGGATTGAGGATTCGGTATTGAGGATTGAGGATTGAGGATTGAAGATTGAATATTGATGATTGAAGATTGAGGATCGAGGATTGAGGGTTGTGGATTGAGGACGAGGACTGAGGGTTGAGTATTGATGTTTGAGGTCTGAGGATTGAGGGTTGAGGATTGAGAATTGAGGATTGAGGATTGAGGATTGAAGATTGAGGATTGGGTGTTGAGGATTGAAGAATGAGGATTGAGTATTGAGGATTGAGGATTGAGGATTGAAGATTGAGTATAGAGGATTGAATATTGAGTATTGAGGATTGAGGATTGAGCATTGAGGATTGAGGATTGCGGATAGAAGATTGAGGATTGGGTATTGCGGATTGAACATTGAGGATTGAGGATTGAGGATTGAGGATTGAGGACTGAAGGTTGAATATTGATGATTGAATATTGAGGATTGAGGATTGATGGTTGTGGATTGAGGACGAGGACTGAGGGTTGAGTATTGCTGTTTGAGGTCTGAGGATTGAGGATTGAGGATTGAGAATTGAGGATTGAGGATTGAGGATTGAAGATTGAGAATTGGGTATTCAGGATTGAAGAATGAGGATTGAGGATTGAGGATTGAGTATTGAGGATTGAAGACTGAGTGTTGAGGGTTGAGTGATGAGAATTGATGTTTGTGGATAGAGATTTGAAGATTGCAGATTGAGTATTGTGTATTGAAAACTGTGAATTGATGATATTCTCTTGAGGATTGAGGATTGGCAACTGATTGTTGAGGACTGAGGGCTGAAGGTTGAGGATTCAGGATTGAGGATTCAGGATTGTGGATTGAGGATTGAGGATTGAGAATTGAAGATTGAGGATTGAGTATTGGGGGTTGTGGATTGAGGACGAGGACTGAGGGTTGAGTATTGATGTTTGAGGTCTGAGGATTGAGGGTTGAGGATTGAGAATTGAGGATTGAGGATTGAAGATTGAGGATTGTGTACTGAGGATTGAAGAATGAGGATTGAGTATTGAGTATTGAGGATTGAGGATTGAGGATTGAGGATTGAAGATTGAGGATTAGGTATTGAGGATTGAAGAATGAGGATTGAGTATTGAGTATTGAGGATTGAGGATTGAAGATTGAGTATTGAGGATTGAAGATTGACGATTGAGGATTGAGGATTGAGGATTGAGGATTGAGGATTGAGGATTGAGGATTGAAGATTGAGTATTGGGTATTGAAGATTGAGGATTGAGGATTGAGGATTGTGGATTGAGGATTGAAGATTGAGTACTGAGGATTGAAGATTAAGATTGAGGATTGAAGATTGAGTATTGGGTATTGAAGATTGAGGATTGAGGATTGAGGATTGTGGATTGAGGATTGAAGATTGAGTACTGAGGATTGAAGATTAAGATTGAGGATTGAGGATTGCATATTGAGGATAGAACATTGAGGATTGAAGATTGAGTATTGAGGATTGAGGATTGAGGATTGAAAATTGAATATTGATGATTGAAGATTGAGGATCGAGGATTGAGTGTTGTGGATTGAGGACGAGGACTGAGGGTTGAGTATTGATGTTTGAGGTCTGAGGATTGAGGATTGAGGATTGCGAATTGAGGATTGAGGATTGAGGATTGAAGATTGAGGATTGGGTGTTGAGGATTGAAGAATGAGGATTGAGGATTGAGGATTGAGGATTGAGGATTGAAGATTGAGTATTGAGGATTGAATATTGAGGATTGAGGATTGAGGATTGAGCATTGAGGATTGAGGATTGCGGATAGAAGATTGAGGATTGGGTATTGCGGAATGAACATTGAGGATTGAGGATTGAGGATTGAGGATTGAGGACTGAAGATTGAATATTGATGATTGAATATTGAGGATTGAGGATTGATGGTTGTGGATTGACGACAGGACTGAGGGTTGAGTATTGCTGTTTGAGGTCTGAGGATTGAGGACTGAGGATTGAGAATTGAGGATTGAGGATTGAGGATTGAAGATTGAGAATTGGGTATTCAGGATTGAAGAATGAGGATTGAGGATTGAGGATTGAGTATTGAGGATTGAAGACTGAGTGTTGAGGGTTGAGTGATGAGAATTGATGTTTGTGGATAGAGATTTGAAGATTGCAGATTGAGTATTGAGTATTGAAAACTGTGAATTGATGATATTCCCTTGAGGATTGAGGATTGACAACTGATTGTTGAGGACTGAGGGCTGAAGGTTGAGGATTCAGGATTGAGGATTTAGGATTGTGGATTGAGGATTCACGATTGAGGATTGAAGATTGAGGATTGAGGATTGAGGATTGAGGATTGATCATTGAAGATTGAGGATTCGGTATTGAGGATTGAAGAATGAGTATTGAGTATTGAGTATTGAGGATTGAGGATTGAAGATTGAGTATTGAGGATTGAAGATTGACGATTGAGGATTGAGGATTGAGGATTGAGGATTGAGGATTGAGGATTGAGGATTGAAGATTGAGGATTGGGGATTGAAGATTGAGGATTGAGGATTGAGGATTGAGGATTGAGGATTGAAGATTGAGTGATGAGGATTGAAGATTAAGATTGAGGATTGAGGTTTGAGGATTGAGGATTGAGGATTGAGGATTGAAGATTGAGTATTGAGGATTGAAGATTGAGGATTGAGGATTGAGGATTCAGGATTGAGGATTGAAGATTGAGTACTGGGGATTGAAGATTAAGATTGAGGATTGAGGATTGAGGGTTGAGTATTGAGTATTGAGTATTGAGGATTGAGTATTGAAGATTGAGTATTGAGGATTGAAGATTGACGATTGAGGATTGAGGATTGAGGATTGAGGATTGAGGATTGAGGATTGAGGATTGAGGATTGAGGATTGAAGATTGAGTATTGGGGATTGAAGATTGAGGATTGAGGATTGAGGATTGAACATTGAGGACTGAGGATTCAGGATTGAAGATTCAGTATTGAGGATAGAAGATTGAGGATTGAGGATTGAGGATTGAGGATTGAGGATTGAAGATTGAGTATTGGGGATTGAAGATTGAGGATTGCGGATTGAGGATTGAGGATTGAGGATTGAGGATTGAAGATTGAGTACTGAGGATTGAAGATTAAGATTGAGGATTGAGGATTGAGGATTGAGGATTGAGGATTGAGGATTCAAGATTGAGTATTGAGGATTGAAGATTGAGGATTGAGGATTGAGGATTGAGGATTGAGGATTGGAGATTGAGTACTGAGGATTGAAGATTAAGATTGACGATTGAGGATTGAGGATTGAGGATTGAGGATTGAGGATTGAGGATTCAAGATTGAGGATTGCGTATTGAGGATAGAACATTGAGGATTGAGGATTGGGTATTGAGGATTGAGGATTGAGGATTGAAGATTGAATATTGATGATTGAAGATTGAGGATCGAGGATTGAGGGTTGTGGATTGAGGACGAGGACTGAGGGTTGAGTATTGATGTTTGAGGTCTGAGGATTGAGGGTTGAGGATTGAGAATTGAGGATTGAGTATTGAGGATTGAAGACTGAGTGTTGAGGGTTGAGTGATGAGAATTGATGTTTGTGGATAGAGATTTGAAGATTGCAGATTGAGTATTGAGTAGTGAAAACTGTGAATTGATGATATTCTCTTGAGGATTGAGGATTGACAACTGATTGTTGAGGACTGAGGGCTGAAGGTTGAGGATTCAGGATTGAGGATTCAGGATTGTGGATTGAGGATTGAGGATTGAGAATTGAAGATTGAGGATTGAGTATTGGGGGTTGTGGATTGAGGACGAGGACTGAGGGTTGAGTATTGATGTTTGAGGTCTGAGGATTGAGGGTTGAGGATTGAGAATTGAGGATTGAGGATTGAAGATTGAGGATTGGGTACTGAGGATTGAAGAATGAGGATTGAGTATTGAGTATTGAGGATTGAGGATTGAGGATTGAGGATTGAAGATTGAGGATTAGGTATTGAGGATTGAAGAATGAGGATTGAGTATTGAGTATTGAGGATTGAGGATTGAAGATTGAGTATTGAGGATTGAAGGTTGACGATTGAGGATTGAGGATTGAGGATTGAGGATTGAGGATTGAGGATTGAGGATTGAAGATTGAGTATTGGGTATTGAAGATTGAGGATTGAGGATTGAGGATTGTGGATTGAGGATTGAAGATTGAGTACTGAGGATTGAAGATTAAGATTGAGGATTGAGGATTGCGTATTGAGGACAGAACATTGAGGATTGAAGATTGAGTATTGAGGATTGAGAATTGAGGATTGAAAATTGAATATTGATGATTGAAGATTGAGGATCGAGGATTGAGTGTTGTGGATTGAGGACGAGGACTGAGGGTTGAGTATTGATGTTTGAGGTCTGAGGATTGAGGATTGAGGATTGCGAATTGAGGATTGAGGATTGAGGATTGAAGATTGAGGATTGGGTGTTGAGGATTGAAGGATGAGGATTGAGGATTGAGGATTGAGAATTGAGGATTGAAGATTGAGGATTGAGGATTGAGGATTGAGGATTGAGGATTGAGGATTGAGGATTGAGGACTGAAGATTGAATATTGATGATTGAATATTGAGGATTGAGGATTGATGGTTGTGGATTGAGGACGAGGACTGAGGGTTGAGTATTGCTGTTTGAGGTCTGAGGATTGAGGACTGAGGATTGAGGATTGAAGATTGAGTGATGAGGATTGAAGATTAAGATTGAGGATTGAGGTTTGAGGATTGAGGATTGAGGATTGAGGATTGAAGATTGAGTATTGAGGATTGAGGATTGAGGATTGAGGATTGCGGATAGAAGATTGAGGATTGGGTATTGCGGATTGAACATTGAGGATTGAGGATTGAGGACGAGGACTGAGGGTTGAGTATTGATGTTTGAGGTCTGAGGATTGAGGGTTGAGGATTGAGAATTGAGGATTGAGGATTGAAGATTGAGGATTGGGTATTGCGGATTGAACATTGAGGATTGAGGATTGAGGATTGAGGATTGAGGACTGAAGATTGAATATTGATGATTTAATATTGAGGATTGAGGATTGATGGTTGTGGATTGAGAACGAGGACTGAGGGCTGACTACTGCTGTTTGAGGTCTGAGGATTGAGGATTGAGCATTGAGGATTGAGGATTGCGGATAGAAGATTGAGGATTGGGTATTGCGGATTGAACATTGAGGATTGAGGATTGAGGATTGAGGATTGAGGACTGAAGATTGAATATTGATGATTGAATATTGAGGATTGAGGATTGATGGTTGTGGATTGAGGACGAGGACTGACGGTTGAGTATTGCTGTTTGAGGTCTGAAGATTGAGGATTGAGGATTGAGGTTTGAGGATTGAGGATTGAAGATTGAGTACTGAGGATTGAAGATTAAGATTGAGGATTGATGATTGAGGATTGAGGTTTGAAGATTGAGGATTGGGGACTGAGTATTGAGGGTTGAGTGATGAGAATTGATGCTTGTGGATAGAGGTCTGAAGGTTGCAGATTGAGTATTGAGTATTGAAAACTGTGAATTGAGGATATTCTATTGAGGATTGAGGATTGACAACTGATTGTTGAGGACTTAGGGCTGAAGATTGAGGATTCAGTGTTGAGGATTCAGGATTGAGGTTTGAGGACTGAGGATTGAGGATTGAGGATTGAGGATTGAGGATTGAGGATTGAAGACTGAGGATTGGGTATTGAGGATTGAACATTGAGGATTGAGTGTTGAGGATAGAGGATTGAGGATTGAGGATTGAAGGTTGAATATTAATGACTGAATATTGAGGATTGAGGATTGAGGGTTGTGGATTGAGGACGAGGACTGAGGGTTGAGTATTGATGTTTGAAGTCTGAGGATTCAGGATTGAAGATTGAGTATTGAGGATAGAAGATTGAGGATTGAGGATTGTCGATTAAGGATTGAGGATGAGGTCTGAGGGTTGAGGATTGAGGTTTGAGGACTGAGGACTGAGGATTGAGAATTGAGAATTGAGGATTGAGGATTGAGGATTGAAGATTGAGGATTGGGTATTGAGGATTGAAGAATGAGGATTGAGGATTGAGGATTGAGGATTGAGGATTGAAGATTGAGTATTGAGCATTGAAGCCTGACGATTGAGGATTGAGGATTGAGGATTGAGGATTGAGGATGGAGGATTGAAGATTGAGTATTGAGGATTGAAGATTGAGGATCGAGGGTTGAGGATTGAGGATTGAGGATAGAGGATTGAAGAATGAGGATTGAGGATTGAGGATTGAGGATTGAGGATTGAAGACTGAGTATTGAGGATTGAAGATTGAGGATTGAGGAGTGAGTATTGAAGATTGAGGATTTGGGACTGAGGATTGAAGGTTGGTGTTTGAGGATTGTGGATTGAGGATTGAGGATTGAGGGTTGAGGATTGAAGATTAAGATTGAGGATTGAGGATTGAGGATTGAGGATTGAGGATTGAGGATTGAGGATTGAGGATTGAAGATTGAGGATTGCGTATTGAGGATAGAACATTGAGGATTGAGTATTGAGTATTGAGGATTGAGGATTGAGGATTGAAAATTGAATATTGATGATTGAAGATTGAGGATCGAGGATTGAGTGTTGTGGAATGAGGACGAGGACTGAGGGTTGAGTATTGATGTTTGAGGTCTGAGGATTGAGGATTGAGGATTGAGGATTGAGGATTGAGGATTGAGGATTGAGGATTGAAGATTGAGGATTGAGGATTGAAGACTGAGGATTGGGTATTGAGGATTGAACATTGAGGATTGAGTGTTGAGTATAGAGGATTGAGGATTGAGGATTGAAGGTTGAAAATTGATGATTGAAGATTGAGGATCGAGGATTGAGGGTTGTGGATTGAGGACGAGGACTGAGGGTTGAGTATTGCTGTTTGAGGTCTGAGGATTGAGGATTGAGGATTGAGAATTGAGGATTGAGGATTGAGGATTGAAGATTGAGAATTGGGTATTCAGGATTGAAGAATGAGGATTGAGGATTGAGGATTGAGTATTGAGGATTGAAGACTGAGTGTTGAGGGTTGAATATTGAGGATTGAGGATTGAGGATTGAGCATTGAGGATTGAGGATTGCGGATTGAGGATTGAGGATTGAGGATTGAAGACTGAGGATTGGGTATTGAGGATTGAACATTGAGGATTGAGTGTTGAGTATAGAGGATTGAGGATTGAGGATTGAAGGTTGAATATTAATGACTGAATATTGAGGATTGAGGATTGAGGGTTGTGGATTGAGGACGAGGACTGAGGGTTGAGTATTGATGTTTGAAGTCTGAGGATTCAGGATTGAAGATTGAGTATTGAGGATAGAAGATTGAGGATTGAGGATTGTCGATTAAGGATTGAGGATGAGGTCTGAGGGTTGAGGATTGAGGTTTGAGGACTGAGGACTGAGGATTGAGAATTGAGAATTGAGGATTGAGGATTGAGGATTGAAGATTGAGGATTGGGTATTGAGGATTGAAGAATGAGCATTGAGGATTGAGGATTGAGGATTGAGGATTGAAGATTGAGTATTGAGCATTGAAGCCTGACGATTGAGGATTGAGGATTGAGGATTGAGGATTGAGGATGGAGGATTGAAGATTGAGTATTGAGGATTGAAGATTGAGGATCGAGGGTTGAGGATTGAGGATTGAGGATAGAGGATTGAAGAATGAGGATTGAGGATTGAGGATTGAGGATTGAGGATTGAAGACTGAGTATTGAGGATTGAAGATTGAGGATTGAGGAGTGAGTATTGAAGATTGAGGATTTGGGACTGAGGATTGAAGGTTGGTGTTTGAGGATTGTGGATTGAGGATTGAGGATTGAGGGTTGAGGATTGAAGATTAAGATTGAGGATTGAGGATTGAGGATTGAGGATTGAGGATTGAGGATTGAGGATTGAGGATTGAAGATTGAGGATTGCGTATTGAGGATAGAACATTGAGGATTGAGTATTGAGTATTGAGGATTGAGGATTGAGGATTGAAAATTGAATATTGATGATTGAAGATTGAGGATCGAGGATTGAGTGTTGTGGAATGAGGACGAGGACTGAGGGTTGAGTATTGATGTTTGAGGTCTGAGGATTGAGGATTGAGGATTGAGGATTGAGGATTGAGGATTGAGGATTGAGGATTGAAGATTGAGGATTGAGGATTGAAGACTGAGGATTGGGTATTGAGGATTGAACATTGAGGATTGAGTGTTGAGTATAGAGGATTGAGGATTGAGGATTGAAGGTTGAATATTGATGATTGAAGATTGAGGATCGAGGATTGAGGGTTGTGGATTGAGGACGAGGACTGAGGGTTGAGTATTGCTGTTTGAGGTCTGAGGATTGAGGATTGAGGATTGAGAATTGAGGATTGAGGATTGAGGATTGAAGATTGAGAATTGGGTATTCAGGATTGAAGAATGAGGATTGAGGATTGAGGATTGAGTATTGAGGATTGAAGACTGAGTGTTGAGGGTTGAATATTGAGGATTGAGGATTGAGGATTGAGCATTGAGGATTGAGGATTGCGGATTGAGGATTGAGGATTGAGGATTGAAGACTGAGGATTGGGTATTGAGGATTGAACATTGAGGATTGAGTGTTGAGTATAGAGGATTGAGGATTGAGGATTGAAGGTTGAATATTAATGACTGAATATTGAGGATTGAGGATTGAGGGTTGTGGATTGAGGACGAGGACTGAGGGTTGAGTATTGATGTTTGAAGTCTGAGGATTCAGGATTGAAGATTGAGTATTGAGGATAGAAGATTGAGGATTGAGGATTGTCGATTAAGGATTGAGGATGAGGTCTGAGGGTTGAGGATTGAGGTTTGAGGACTGAGGACTGAGGATTGAGAATTGAGAATTGAGGATTGAGGATTGAGGATTGAAGATTGAGGACTGGGTATTGAGGATTGAAGAATGAGGATTGAGGATTGAGGATTGAGGATAGAGGATTGAAGATTGAGTATTGAGCATTGAAGCCTGACGATTGAGGATTGAGGATTGAGGATTGAGGATTGAGGATGGAGGATTGAAGATTGAGTATTGAGGATTGAAGATTGAGGATCGAGGATTGAGGATTGAGGATTGAGGATTGAGGATTGAGGATTGAGGATTGAGGATTGAGGATTCAAGATTGAGTATTGAGAATTGAAGATTGAGGATTGAGGATTGAGGATTGAGGATTGAGGATTGGAGATTGAGTACTGAGGATTGAAGATTAAGATTGACGATTGAGGATTGAGGATTGAGGATTGAGGATTGAGGATTGAGGATTGAGGATTCAAGATTGAGGATTGCGTATTGAGGATAGAACATTGAGGATTGAGGATTGGGTATTGAGGATTGAGGATTGAGGATTGAAGATTGAATATTGATGATTGAAGATTGAGGATCGAGGATTGAGGGTTGTGGATTGAGGACGAGGACTGAGGGTTGAGTATTGATGTTTGAGGTCTGAGGATTGAGGGTTGAGGATTGAGAATTGAGGATTGAGTATTGAGGATTGAAGACTGAGTGTTGAGGGTTGAGTAATGAGAATTGATGTTTGTGGATAGAGATTTGAAGATTGCAGATTGAGTATTGAGTAGTGAAAACTGTGAATTGATGATATTCTCTTGAGGATTGAGGATTGACAACTGATTGTTGAGGACTGAGGGCTGAAGGTTGAGGATTCAGGATTGAGGATTCACGATTGTGGATTGAGGATTGAGGATTGAGAATTGAAGATTGAGGATTGAGTATTGGGGGTTGTGGATTGAGCACGAGGACTGAGGGTTGAGTATTGATGTTTGAGGTCTGAGGATTGAGGGTTGAGGATTGAGAATTGAGGATTGAGGATTGAAGATTGAGGATTGGGTACTGAGGATTGAAGAATGAGTATTGAGTATTGAGTATTGAGGATTGAGGATTGAGGATTGAGGATTGAAGATTGAGGATTAGGTATTGAGGATTGAAGAATGAGGATTGAGTATTGAGTATTGAGGATTGAGGATTGAAGATTGAGTATTGAGGATTGAAGATTGACGATTGAGGATTGAGGATTGAGGATTGAGGATTGAGGATTGAGGATTGAGGATTGAGGATTGTGGATTCAGGATTGAAGATTGAGTACTGAGGATTGAAGATTAAGATTGAGGATTGAGGATTGAGGATTGAGGATTGAGGATTGAGGATTGAAGATTGAGTATTGAGGATTGAAGATTGAGGATTGAGGATTGAGGATTGAGGATTGAAGATTGAGTATTGAGGATTGATGATTGAGGATTGAGGATTGAGGATTGAGGATTGAGGATTGAGGATGGAGGATTGAAGATTGAGTATTGAGGATTGAAGATTGAGGATCGAGGATTGAGGATTGAGGATTGAGGATAGAGGATTGAAGAATGAGGATTGAGGATTGAGGATTAAGGATTGAGGATTGAAGACTGAGTATTGAGGATTGAAGATTGAGGATTGAGGAGTGAGTATTGAAGATTGAGGATTTGGGACTGAGGATTGAAGATTGGTGTTTGAGGATTGTGGATTGAGGATTGAGGATTGAGGGTTGAGGATTGAAGATTAAGATTGAGGACTGAGGATTGAGGATTGAGGATTGAGGATTGAAGATTGAGGATTGGGTATTGAGGATTGAAGAATGAGCATTGAGGATTGAGGATTGAGGATTGAGCATTGAAGATTGAGTATTGAGGATTGAAGGTTGACGATTGAGGATTGAGGATTGAGGATTGAGGATTGAGGATTGAGGATTGAGGATTGAGGATTGAAGATTGAGTATTGAGGATTGAAGATTGAGGATTGTGGATTGGGAATTGACGATTGAGGATTGAAGATTGAGGATTGAGGATTGAGGATTGAGGATTGAGGATTGAAGATTGAGGATTGGGTATTGAGGATTGAAGAATGAGGGTTGAGTATTGAGTATTGAGGATTGAGGATTGAAGATTGAGCATTGAGGATTGAAGGTTGACGATTGAGGATTGAGGATTGAGGATTGATGATTGAGGATTGAGGATTGAGGATTGAAGATTGAGTATTGGGGATTGAAGATTGAGGATTGAGGATTGAGGATTGAGGATTGAGGATTGAGGATTGAAGATTGAGTACTGAGGATTGAAGATTAAGATTGAGGATTGAGGATTGAGGATTGAGGATTGAGGATTGAGGATTCAAGATTGAGTATTGAGGATTGAAGATTGAGGATTGAGGATTGAGGATTGAGGATTGAGGATTGGAGATTGAGTACTGAGGATTGAAGATTAAGATTGACGATTGAGGATTGAGGATTGAGGATTGAGGATTGAGGATTGAGGATTCAAGATTGAGGATTGCGTATTGAGGATAGAACATTGAGGATTGAGGATTGGGTATTGAGGATTGAGGATTGAGGATTGAAGATTGAATATTGATGATTGAAGATTGAGGATCGAGGATTGAGGGTTGTGTATTGAGGACGAGGACTGAGGGTTGAGTATCGATGTTTGAGGTCTGAGGATTGAGGGTTGAGGATTGAGAATTGAGGATTGAGGATTGAGGATTGCGGATTGAGGATTGAGGATTGAGGATTCAAGACTGAGGATTGGGTATTGAGGATTGAACATTGAGGATTGAGTGTTGAGTATAGAGGATTGAGGATTGAGGATTGAAGGTTGAATATTAATGACTGAATATTGAGGATTGAGGATTGAGGATTGAGTATTGAGGATTGAAGACTGAGTGTTGAGGGTTGAACATTGAGGATTGAGGATTGAGGATTGAGCATTGAGGATTGAGGATTGCGGATTGAGGATTGAGGATTGAGGATTGAAGACTGAGGATTGGGTATTGAGGATTGAACATTGAGGATTGAGTGTTGAGTATAGAGGATTGAGGATTGAGGATTGAAGGTTGAATATTAATGACTGAATATTGAGGATTGAGGATTGAGGGTTGTGGATTGAGGACGAGGACTGAGGGTTGAGTATTGATGTTTGAAGTCTGAGTATTCAGGATTGAAGATTGAGTATTGAGGATAGAAGATTGAGGATTGAGGATTGTCGATTAAGGATTGAGGATGAGGTCTGAGGGTTGAGGATTGAGGTTTGAGGACTGAGGACTGAGGATTGAGAATTGAGAATTGAGGATTGAGGATTGAGGATTGAAGATTGAGGATTGGGTATTGAGGATTGAAGAATGAGGATTGAGGATTGAGGATTGAGGATAGAGGATTGAAGATTGAGTATTGAGCATTGAAGCCTGACGATTGAGGATTGAGGATTGAGGATTGAGGATTGAGGATGGAGGATTGAAGATTGAGTATTGAGGATTGAAGATTGAGGATCGAGGATTGAGGATTGAGGATTGAGGATTGAGGATTGAGGATTGAGGATTGAGGATTGAGGATTGAGGATTCAAGATTGAGTATTGAGAATTGAAGATTGAGGATTGAGGATTGAGGATTGAGGATTGAGGATTGGAGATTGAGTACTGAGGATTGAAGATTAAGATTGACGATTGAGGATTGAGGATTGAGGATTGAGGATTGAGGATTGAGGATTCAAGATTGAGGATTGCGTATTGAGGATAGAACATTGAGGATTGAGGATTGGGTATTGAGGATTGAGGATTGAGGATTGAAGATTGAATATTGATGATTGAAGATTGAGGATCGAGGATTGAGGGTTGTGGATTGAGGACGAGGACTGAGGGTTGAGTATTGATGTTTGAGGTCTGAGGATTGAGGGTTGAGGATTGAGAATTGAGGATTGAGTATTGAGGATTGAAGACTGAGTGTTGAGGGTTGAGTAATGAGAATTGATGTTTGTGGATAGAGATTTGAAGATTGCAGATTGAGTATTGAGTAGTGAAAACTGTGAATTGATGATATTCTCTTGAGGATTGAGGATTGACAACTGATTGTTGAGGACTGAGGGCTGAAGGTTGAGGATTCAGGATTGAGGATTCACGATTGTGGATTGAGGATTGAGGATTGAGAATTGAAGATTGAGGATTGAGTATTGGTGGTTGTGGATTGAGCACGAGGACTGAGGGTTGAGTATTGATGTTTGAGGTCTGAGGATTGAGGGTTGAGGATTGAGAATTGCGGATTGAGGATTGAAGATTGAGGATTGGGTACTGAGGATTGAAGAATGAGTATTGAGTATTGAGTATTGAGGATTGAGGATTGAGGATTGAGGATTGAAGATTGAGGATTAGGTATTGAGGATTGAAGAATGAGGATTGAGTATTGAGTATTGAGGATTGAGGATTGAAGATTGAGTATTGAGGATTGAAGATTGACGATTGAGGATTGAGGATTGAGGATTGAGGATTGAGGATTGAGGATTGAGGATTGAGGATTGTGGATTCAGGATTGAAGATTGAGTACTGAGGATTGAAGATTAAGATTGAGGATTGAGGATTGAGGATTGAGGATTGAGGATTGAGGATTGAAGATTGAGTATTGAGGATTGAAGATTGAGGATTGAGGATTGAGGATTGAGGATTGAAGATTGAGTATTGAGGATTGAAGATTGAGGATTGAGGATTGAGGATTGAGGATTGAGGATTGAGGATGGAGGATTGAAGATTGAGTATTGAGGATTGAAGATTGAGGATCGAGGATTGAGGATTGAGGATTGAGGATAGAGGATTGAAGAATGAGGATTGAGGATTGAGGATTAAGGATTGAGGATTGAAGACTGAGTATTGAGGATTGAAGATTGAGGATTGAGGAGTGAGTATTGAAGATTGAGGATTTGGGACTGAGGATTGAAGATTGGTGTTTGAGGATTGTGGATTGAGGATTGAGGATTGAGGGTTGAGGATTGAAGATTAAGATTGAGGATTGAGGATTGAGGATTGAGGATTGAGGATTGAGGATTGAGGATTCAGGATTGAAGATTGAGGATTGCGTATTGAGGATAGAACATTGAGGATTGGGTATTGAGTATTGAGGATTGAGGATTGAGGATTGAAAATTGAATATTGATGATTGAAGATTGAGGATCGAGGATTGAGGGTTGTGGAATGAGGACGAGGACTGAGGGTTGAGTATTGATGTTTGAGGTCTGAGGATTGAGGATTGAGGATTGAGGATTGAGGATTGAGGATTGAGGATTGAGGATTGAAGATTGAGGATTGGGTATTGAGGATTGAAGAATGAGCATTGAGGATTGAGGATTGAGGATTGAGCATTGAAGATTGAGTATTGAGGATTGAAGGTTGACGATTGAGGATTGAGGATTGAGGATTGAGGATTGAGGATTGAGGATTGAGGATTGAGGATTGAGGATTGAGGATTGAAGATTGAGTATTGAGGATTGAAGATTGAGGATTGTGGATTGAGGATTGACGATTGAGGATTGAAGATTGAGGATTGAGGATTGAGGATTGAGGATTGAGGATTGAAGATTGAGGATTGGGTATTGAGGATTGAAGAATGAGGATTGAGTATTGAGTATTGAGGATTGAGGATTGAAGATTGAGCATTGAGGATTGAAGGTTGACGATTGAGGATTGAGGATTGAGGATTGATGATTGAGGATTGAGGATTGAGGATTGGAGATTGAGTATTGGGGATTGAAGATTGAGGATTGAGGATTGAGGATTGAGGATTGAGGATTGAGGATTGAAGATTGAGTACTGAGGATTGAAGATTAAGATTGAGGATTGAGGATTGAGGATTGAGGATTGAGGATTGAGGATTCAAGATTGAGTATTGAGGATTGAAGATTGAGGATTGAGGATTGAGGATTGAGGATTGAGGATTGGAGATTGAGTACTGAGGATTGAAGATTAAGATTGACGATTGAGGATTGAGGATTGAGGATTGAGGATTGAGGATTGAGGATTCAAGATTGAGGATTGCGTATTGAGGATAGAACATTGAGGATTGAGGATTGGGTATTGAGGATTGAGGATTGAGGATTGAAGATTGAATATTGATGATTGAAGATTGAGGATCGAGGATTGAGGGTTGTGTATTGAGGACGAGGACTGAGGGTTGAGTATCGATGTTTGAGGTCTGAGGATTGAGGGTTGAGGATTGAGAATTGAGGATTGAGGATTGAGGATTGCGGATTGAGGATTGAGGATTGAGGATTGAAGACTGAGGATTGGGTATTGAGGATTGAACATTGAGGATTGAGTGTTGAGTATAGAGGATTGAGGATTGAGGATTGAAGGTTGAATATTAATGACTGAATATTGAGGATTGAGGATTGAGGATTGAGTATTGAGGATTGAAGACTGAGTGTTGAGGGTTGAACATTGAGGATTGAGGATTGAGGATTGAGCATTGAGGATTGAGGATTGCGGATTGAGGATTGAGGATTGAGGATTGAAGACTGAGGATTGGGTATTGAGGATTGAACATTGAGGATTGAGTGTTGAGTATAGAGGATTGAGGATTGAGGATTGAAGGTTGAATATTAATGACTGAATATTGAGGATTGAGGATTGAGGGTTGTGGATTGAGGACGAGGACTGAGGGTTGAGTATTGATGTTTGAAGTCTGAGGATTCAGGATTGAAGATTGAGTATTGAGGATAGAAGATTGAGGATTGAGGATTGTCGATTAAGGATTGAGGATGAGGTCTGAGGGTTGAGGATTGAGGTTTGAGGACTGAGGACTGAGGATTGAGAATTGAGAATTGAGGATTGAGGATTGAGGATTGAAGATTGAGGATTGGGTATTGAGGATTGAAGAATGAGGATTGAGGATTGAGGATTGAGGATAGAGGATTGAAGATTGAGTATTGAGCATTGAAGCCTGACGATTGAGGATTGAGGATTGAGGATTGAGGATTGAGGATGGAGGATTGAAGATTGAGTATTGAGGATTGAAGATTGAGGATCGAGGATTGAGGATTGAGGATTGAGGATAGAGGATTGAAGAATGAGGATTGAGGATTGAGGATTGAGGATTGAGGATTGAAGACTGAGTATTGAGGATTGAAGATTGAGGATTGAGGAGTGAGTATTGAAGATTGAGGATTTGGGACTGAGGATTGAAGATTGGTGTTTGAGGATTGTGGATTGAGGATTGAGGATTGAGGGTTGAGGATTGAAGATTAAGATTGAGGATTGAGGATTGAGGATTGAGGATTGAGGATTGAGGATTGAGGATTGAGGATTGAAGATTGAGGATTGCGTATTGAGGATAGAACATTGAGGATTGAGTATTGAGTATTGAGGATTGAGGATTGAGGATTGAAAATTGAATATTGATGATTGAAGATTGAGGATCGAGGATTGAGGGTTGTGGAATGAGGACGAGGACTGAGGGTTGAGTATTGATGTTTGAGGTCTGAGGATTGAGGATTGAGAATTGAGGATTGAGGATTGAGGATTGAAGATTGAGAATTGGGTATTCAGGATTGAAGAATGAGGATTGAGGATTGAGGATTGAGTATTGAGGATTGAAGACTGAGTGTTGAGGGTTGAGTGATGAGAATTGATGTTTGTGGATAGAGATTTGAAGATTGCAGATTGAGTATTGAGTATTGAAAACTGTGAATTGATGATATTCTCTTGAGGATTGAGGATTGACAACTGATTGTTGAGGACTGAGGGCTGAAGGTTGAGGATTCAGGATTGAGGATTCAGGATTGTGGATTGAGGATTGAGTATTGGGTGTTGTGGATTGAGGACGAGGACTGAGGGTTGAGTGTTGATGTTTGAGGTCTGAGGATTGAGGATTGAGGATTGAAGATTGAGAATTGGGTATTCAGGATTGAAGAATGAGGATTGAGGATTCAGGATTGAGTATTGAGGATTGAAGACTGAGTGTTGAGGGTTGAGTGATGAGAATTGATGCTTGTGGATAGAGATTTGAAGATTGCAGATTGAGTATTGAGTATTGAAAACTGTGAATTGATGATATTCTCTTGAGGATTGAGGATTGACAACTGATTGTTGAGGACTGAGGGCTGAAGGTTGAGGATTCAGGATTGAGGATTCAGGATTGTGGATTGAGGATTCACGATTGAGGATTGAAGATTGAGGATCGAGGATTGAGGATTGAGGATTGATCATTGAAGATTGAGGATACGGTATTGAGGATTGAAGAATGAGTATTGAGTATTGAGTATTGAGGATTGAGGATTGAAGATTGAGTATTGAGGATTGAAGATTGACGATTGAGGATTGAGGATTGAGGATTGAGGATTGAGGATTGAGGATTGAGGATTGAAGATTGAGGATTGGGGATTGAAGATTGAGGATTGAGGATTGAGGATTGAGGATTGAGGATTGAAGATTGAGTGATGAGGATTGAAGATTAAGATTGAGGATTGAGGTTTGAGGATTGAGGATTGAGGATTGAGGATTGAAGATTGAGTATTGAGGATTGAAGATTGAGGATTGAGGATTGAGGATTCAGGATTGAGGATTGAAGATTGAGTACTGAGGATTGAAGATTAAGATTGAGGATTGAGGATTGAGGGTTGAGAATTGAGGATTGAGGATTGAGGATTGAAGATTGAGGATTGCGTATTGAGGATAGAACATTGAGGATTGAGTATTGAGTATTGAGGATTGAGGATTGAGGGTTGCATATTGAATATTGATGATTGAAGATTGCGGATCGAGGATTGAGGGTTGTGGATTGAGTACGAGGATTGAGGATTGAGGATTGAGGATTGAGGATTGAGGATTGAAGATTGAGTATTGAGGATTGAAGATTGAGGATTGTGGATTGAGGATTCACGATTGAGGATTGAAGATTGAGGATTGAGGATTGAGGATTGAGGATTGATCATTGAAGATTGAGGATTCGGTATTGAGGATTGAAGAATGAGTATTGAGTATTGAGTATTGAGGATTGAGTATTGAAGATTGAGTATTGAGGATTGAAGATTGACGATTGAGGATTGAGGATTGAGGATTGAGGATTGAGGATTGAGGATTGAGGATTGAGGATTGAGGATTGAAGATTGAGTATTGAGGATTGATGGTTGACGATTGAGGATTGAGGATTGGGGATTGAGGATTGAGGATTGAGGACTGAGGATTGAGGATTGAAGGTTGAGTATTGAGGATTGAAGATTGAGGATTCTGTATTGAGGATTGACGATTGAGGATTGAAGATTGAGGATTGAGGATTGAGGATTGAGGATTGAGGATTGAAGATTGAGGATTGGGTATTGAGGATTGAAGAATGAGGATTGAGTATTGAGTATTGAGGATTGAGGATTGAAGATTGAGTATTGAGGATTGAAGATTGACGATTGAGGATTGAGGATTGAGGATTGAGGATTGAGGATTGAGGATTGAGGATTGAAGATTGAGTATTGGGGATTGAAGATTGAGGATTGAGGATTGAGGATTGAGGATTGAGGATTGAGGGTTGAAGATTGAGTACTGATGATTGAAGATTAAGATTGAGGATTGAGGATTGAGGATTGAGGATTGAGGATTGAGGATTCAAGGTTGAGTATTGAGGATTGAAGATTGAGGATTGAGGATTGAGGATTGAGGATTGAGGATTGGAGATTGAGTACTGAGGATTGAAGATTAAGATTGACGATTGAGGATTGAGGATTGAGGATTGAGGGTTGAGGATTGAGGATTCAAGATTGAGGATTGCGTATTGAGGATAGAACATTGAGGATTGAGGATTGGGTATTGAGGATTGAGGATTGAGGATTGAAGATTGAATATTGATGATTGAAGATTGAGGATCGAGGATTGAGGGTTGTGGATTGAGGACGAGGGCTGAGGGTTGAGTATTGATGTTTGAGGTCTGAGGATTGAGGGTTGAGGATTGAGAATTGAGGATTGAGGATTGAGGATTGAAGATTGAGGATTGGGTGTTGAGGATTGAAGAATGAGGATTGAGGATTGAGGATTGACGATTGAGGATTGAAGATTAAAGTATAGAGGATTGAATATTGAGGATTGAGGATTGAGGATTGAGCATTGAGGATTGAGGATTGCGGATAGAAGATTGAGGATTGGGTATTGCGGATTGAACATTGAGGATTGAGGATTGAGGATTGAGGATTGTGGATTCAGGATTGAAGATTGAGTACTGAGGATTGAAGATTAAGATTGAGGATTGAGGATTGAGGATTGAGGATTGAGGATTCAGGATTGAAGATTGAGTATTGAGGATTGAAGGTTGAGGATTGAGGATTGAGGATTGAGGATTGAAGATTGAGTATTGAGGATTGAAGATTGAGGATTGAGGATTGAGGATTTAGGATTGAGGATTGAGGATTGAGCATTGCGGATAGAAGATTGAGGATTGGGTATTGCGGATTGAACATTGAGGATTGAGGATTGAGGATTGAGGATTGAGGACTGAAGATTGAATATTGATGATTTAATATTGAGGATTGAGGATTGATGGTTGTGGATTGAGGACGAGGACTGAGGGTTGACTACTGCTGTTTGAGGTCTGAGGATTGAGGATTGAGGATTGAGAATTGAGGATCGAGGATTGAGGATTGAGGATTGAGGATAGAGGATTGAAGAATGAGGATTGAGGATTGAGGATTGAGGATTGAGTATTGAAGACTGAGTATTGAGGATTGAAGATTGAGGATTGAGGAGTGAGTATTGAAGATTGAGGATTTGGGACTGAGGATTGAAGATTGGTGTTTGAGGATTGTGGATTGAGGATTGAGGATTGAGGGTTGAGGATTGAAGATTAAGATTGAGGATTGAGGATTGAGGATTGAGGATTGAGGATTGAGGATTGAGGATTGAGGATTGAAGATTGAGGATTGCGTATTGAGGATAGAACATTGAGGATTGAGTATTGAGTATTGAGGATTGAGGATTGAGGATTGAAAATTGAATATTGATGATTGAAGATTGAGGATCGAGGATTGAGGGTTGTGGAATGAGGACGAGGACTAAGGGTTGAGTATTGATGTTTGAGGTCTGAGGATTGAGGATTGAGGATTGAGGATTGAGGATTGAGGATTGAGGATTGAAGATTGAGGATTGGGTATTGAGGATTGAAGAATGAGGATTGAGGATTGAGGATTGAGGATTTAGCATTGAAGATTGAGTATTGAGGATTGAAGGTTGACGATTGAGGATTGAGGATTGAGGATTGAGGATTGGAGGTTGAGTACTGAGGATTGAAGATTGAGATTGACGATTGAGGATTGAGGATTGAGGATTGAGGATTGAGGATTGAGGATTGAAGATTGAGGATTGCGTATTGAGGATAGAACATTGAGGATTGCGGATTGAGTATTGAGGATTGAGGATTGAGGATTGAAGATTGAATATTGATGATTGAAGATTGAGGATCGAGGGTTGAGGGTTGTGGATTGAGGACGAGGGCTGAGGGTTGAGTATTGATGTTTGAGGTCTGAGGATTGAGGATTGAGGATTGAGAATTGAGGATTGAGGATTGAAGATTGAGTATTGAGGATTGAAGATTGACGACTGAGGATTGAGGATTGAGGATTGAGGATTGAGGATTGAGGATTGAGGATTGAAGATTGAGTATTGGGGATTGATGGTTGTGGATTTAGGACGAGGACTGAGGGTTGAGTATTGCTGTTTGAGGTCTGAGGATTGAGGATTGAGGATTGAGAATTGAGGATTGAGGACTGAGGATTGAAGATTGAGAATTGGGTATTCAGGATTGAAGAATGAGGATTGAGGATTGAGGATTGAGTATTGAGGATTGAAGACTGAGTGTTGAGGGTTGAGTGATGGGAATTGATGTTTGTGGATAGAGATTTGAAGATTGCAGATTGAGTATTGAGTATTGAAAACTGTGAATTGATGATGTTCTCTTGAGGATTGAGGATTGACAACTGATTGTTGAGGACTGAGGGCTGAAGGTTGAGGATTCAGGATTGAGGATTCAGGATTGTGGATTGAGGATTGAGGATTGAGAATTGAAGATTGAGGATTGAGTATTGGGTGTTGTGGATTGAGGACGAGGACTGAGGGTTGAGTGTTGATGTTTGAGGTCTGAGGATTGAGGGTTGAGGATTGAGAATTGAGGATTGAGGATTGAAGATTGAGGATTGGGTACTGAGGATTGAAGAATGAGGATTGAGTATTGAGTATTGAGGACTGAGGATTGAGGATTGAGGATTGAAGATTGAGGATTAGGTATTGAGGATTGAAGAATGAGGATTGAGTATTGAGTGTTGAGTATTGAGGATTGAGGATTGAAGATTGAGTATTGAGGATTGAAGATTGACGATTGAGGGTTGAGGATTGAGGATTGAGGGTTGAGGATTGAGGATTGAAGATTGAGTATTGGTTATAGAAGATTGAGGATTGAGGATTGAGGATTGTGGATTGAGGATTGAAGATTGAGTACTGAGGATTGAAGATTAAGATTGAGGATTGAGGATTGAGGATTGAGGATTGAGGATTGAGGATTGAAGGTTGAGTATTGGTTATAGAAGATTGAGGATTGAGGATTGAGGATTGTGGATTGAGGATTGAAGATTGAGTACTGAGGATTGAAGATTAAGATTGAGAATTGAGGATTGAGGATTGAGGATTGAGGATTGAGGATTGAAGATTGAGTATTGAGGATTGAAGATTGAGGATTGAGGATTCAGGATTGAGGATTGAGGATTGAAGATTGAGTATTGAGGACTGAAGATTGAGGATTGAGGATTGAGGATTGAGGATTGAGGATTGAAGATTGAGGATTAGGTATTGAGGATTGAAGAATGAGGATTGAGTATTGAGTATTGAGTATTGAGGATTGAGGATTGAAGATTGAGTATTGCGGATTGAAGATTGACGATTGAGGATTGAGGATTGAGGATTGAGGATTGAGGATTGAGAATTGAAGATTGAGTATTGGTTATAGAAGATTGAGTATTGAGTATTGAGGATTGAGGATTGAGGATTGAGGATGGAAGATTGAGGATTAGGTATTGAGGATTGAAGAATGAGGATTGAGTATTGAGTATTGAGGATTGAGGATTGAAGATTGAGTATTGAGGATTGAAGGTTGACGATTGAGTATTGAGGATTGAGGACTGAGGATTGAGGATTGAGGATTGAGGATTGAAGATTGAGTATTGGGTATTGAAGATTGAGGATTGAGGATTGAGGATTGTGGATTGAGGATTGAAGATTGAGTACTGAGGATTGAAGATTAAGATTGAGGGTTGAGGATTGAGGATTGAGGATTGAGGATTGAAGGTTGAATATTAATGACTGAATATTGGGGATTGAGGATTGAGGGTTGTGGATTGAGGACGAGGACTGAGGGTTGAGTATTGATGTTTGAAGTCTGAGGATTCAGGATTGAAGATTGAGTATTGAGGATAGAAGATTGAGGATTGAGGATTGTCGATTAAGGATTGAGGATGAGGTCTGAGGGTTGAGGATTGAGGTTTGAGGACTGAGGACTGAGGATTGAGAATTGAGAATTGAGGATTGAGGATTGAGGATTGAAGATTGAGGATTGGGTATTGAGGATTGAAGAATGAGGATTGAGGATTGAGGATTGAGGATTGAGGATTGAAGATTGAGTATTGAGCATTGAAGCCTGACGATTGAGGATTGAGGATTGAGGATTGAGGATTGAGGATGGAGGATTGAAGATTGAGTATTGAGGATTCAAGATTGAGGATCGAGGATTGAGGATTGAGGATTGAGGATAGAGGATTGAAGAATGAGGATTGAGTATTGAGGATTGAGGATTGAGGAGTGAAGACTGAGTATTGAGGATTGAAGATTGAGGATTGAGGAGTGAGTATTGAAGATTGAGGATTTGGGACTGAGGATTGAAGATTGGTGTTTGAGGATTGTGGATTGAGGATTGAGGATTGAGGGTTGAGGATTGAAGATTAAGATTGAGGATTGAGGATTGATGATTGAGGATTGAGGATTCAGGATTGAGGATTGAGGATTGCGGATTGAGGATTGAAGATTGAGGATTAGGTATTGAGGATTGAAGAATGAGGATTGAGTATTGAGTATTGAGTATTGAGGATTGAGGATTGAAGATTGAGTATTGCGGATTGAAGATTGACGATTGAGGATTGAGGATTGAGGATTGAGGATTGAGGATTGAGGATTGAAGATTGAGTATTGGTTATAGAAGATTGAGTATTGAGTATTGAGGATTGAGGATTGAGGATTGAGGATGGAAGATTGAGGATTAGGTATTGAGGATTGAAGAATGAGGATTGAGTATTGAGTATTGAGGATTGAGGATTGAAGATTGAGTATTGAGGATTGAAGGTTGACGATTGAGTATTGAGGATTGAGGACTGAGGATTGAGGATTGAGGATTGAGGATTGAAGATTGAGTATTGGGTATTGAAGATTGAGGATTGAGGATTGAGGATTGTGGATTGAGGATTGAAGATTGAGTACTGAGGATTGAAGATTAAGATTGAGGGTTGAGGATTGAGGATTGAGGATTGAGGATTGAAGGTTGAATATTAATGACTGAATATTGGGGATTGAGGATTGAGGGTTGTGGATTGAGGACGAGGACTGAGGGTTGAGTATTGATGTTTGAAGTCTGAGGATTCAGGATTGAAGATTGAGTATTGAGGATAGAAGATTGAGGATTGAGGATTGTCGATTAAGGATTGAGGATGAGGTCTGAGGGTTGAGGATTGAGGTTTGAGGACTGAGGACTGAGGATTGAGAATTGAGAATTGAGGATTGAGGATTGAGGATTGAAGATTGAGGATTGGGTATTGAGGATTGAAGAATGAGGATTGAGGATTGAGGATTGAGGATTGAGGATTGAAGATTGAGTATTGAGCATTGAAGCCTGACGATTGAGGATTGAGGATTGAGGATTGAGGATTGAGGATGGAGGATTGAAGATTGAGTATTGAGGATTCAAGATTGAGGATCGAGGATTGAGGATTGAGGATTGAGGATAGTGGATTGAAGAATGAGGATTGAGTATTGAGGATTGAGGATTGAGGAGTGAAGACTGAGTATTGAGGATTGAAGATTGAGGATTGAGGAGTGAGTATTGAAGATTGAGGATTTGGGACTGAGGATTGAAGATTGGTGTTTGAGGATTGTGGATTGAGGATTGAGGATTGAGTGTTGAGGATTGAAGATTAAGATTGAGGATTGAGGATTGAGGATTGAGGATTGAGGATTCAGGATTGAGGATTGAGGATTGAAGATTGAGGATTGCGTATTGAGGATAGAACATTGAGGATTGAGTATTGAGTATTGAGGATTGAGGATTGAGGATTGAAAATTGAATATTGATTATTGAAGATTGAGGATCGAGGATTGAGGGTTGTGGAATGAGGACGAGGACTGAGGGTTGAGTATTGATGTTTGAGGTCTGAGGATTGAGGATTGAGGATTGAGGATTGAGGATTGAGGATTGAGGATTGAGGATTGAAGATTGAGGATTGGGTATTGAGGATTGAAGAATGAGGATTGAGGATTGAGGATTGAGGATTGAGCATTGAAGATTGAGTATTGAGGATTGAAGGTTGACGATTGAGGATTGAGGATTGAGGATTGAGGATTGAGGATTGAGGATTGAGGATTGAGGATTGAAGATTGAGTATTGAGGATTGAAGATTGAGGATTGTGGATTGAGGATTGACGAGTGAGGATTGAAGATTGAGGATTGAGGATTGAGGATTGAGGATTGAGGATTGAAGATTGAGGATTGGGTATTGAGGATTGAAGAATGAGGATTGAGTATTGAGTATTGAGGATTGAGGATTGAAGATTGAGCATTGAGGATTGAAGATTGACGATTGAGGATTGAGGATTGAGGATTGAGGATTGAGGATTGAGGTTTGAGGATTGAAGATTGAGTATTGGGGATTGAAGATTGAGGATTGAGGATTGAGGATTGAGGATTGAGGATTGAGGATTGAGGATTGAAGATTGAGTACTGAGGATTGAAGATTAAGATTGAGGATTGAGGATTGAGGATTGAGGATTGAGGATTGAGGATTGAGGATTGGAGATTGAGTACTTAGGATTGAAGATTAAGATTGACGATTGAGGATTGAGGATTGAGGATTGAGGATTGAGGATTGAGGATTCAAGATTGAGGATTGCGTATTGAGGATAGAACATTGAGGATTGAGGATTGGGTATTGAGGATTGAGGATTGAGGATTGAAGATTGAATATTGATGATTGAAGATTGCGGATCGAGGATTGAGGGTTGTGGATTGAGGACGAGGACTGAGGGTTGAGTATCGATGTTTGAGGTCTGAGGATTGAGGGTTGAGGATTGAGAATTGAGGATTGAGGATTGAGGATTGAAGGTTGAATATTAATGACTGAATATTGAGGATTGAGGATTGAGGGTTGTGGATTGAGGACGAGGACTGAGGGTTGAGTATTGATGTTTGAAGTCTGAGGATTCAGGATTGAAGATTGAGTATTGAGGACAGAAGATTGAGGATTGAGGATTGTCGATTAAGGATTGAGGATGAGGTCTGAGGGTTGAGGATTGAGGTTTGAGGACTGAGGACTGAGGATTGAGAATTGAGAATTGAGGATTGAGGATTGAGGATTGAAGATTGAGGATTGGGTATTGAGGATTGAAGAATGAGGATTGAGGATTGAGGATTGAGGATAGAGAATTGAAGATTGAGTATTGAGCATTGAAGCCTGACGATTGAGGATTGAGGATTGAGGATTGAGGATTGAGGATGGAGGATTGAAGATTGAGTATTGAGGATTGAAGATTGAGGATCGAGGATTGAGGATTGAGGATTGAGGATAGAGGATTGAAGAATGAGGATTGAGGATTGAGGATTGAGGATTGAGGATTGAAGACTGAGTATTGAGGATTGAAGATTGAGGATTGAGGAGTGAGTATTGAAGATTGAGGATTTGGGACTGAGGATTGAAGATTGGTGTTTGAGGATTGTGGATTGAGGATTGAGGATTGAGGGTTGAGGATTGAAGATTAAGATTGAGGATTGAGGATTGAGGATTGAGGATTGAGGATTGAGGATTGAGGATTGAGGATTGAAGATTGAGGATTGCGTATTGAGGATAGAACATTGAGGATTGAGTATTGAGTATTGAGGATTGAGGATTGAGGATTGAAAATTGAATATTGATGATTGAAGATTGAGGATCGAGGATTGAGGGTTGTGGAATGAGGACGAGGACTGAGGGTTGAGTATTGATGTTTGAGGTCTGAGGATTGAGGATTGAGGATTGAGGATTGAGGATTGAGGATTGAAGATTGAGGATTGGGTATTGAGGATTGAAGAATGAGGATTGAGGATTGAGGATTGAGGATTGAGCCTTGAAGATTGAGTATTGAGGATTGAAGGTTGACGATTGAGGATTGAGGATTGAGGATTGAGGATTGAGGATTGAGGATTGAGGATTGAAGGTTGAGTATTGAGGATTGAAGATTGAGGATTGTGGATTGAGGATTGACGATTGAGGATTGAAGATTGAGGATTGAGGATTGAGGATTGAAGATTGAGTATTGGGGATTGAAGATTGAGGATTGAGGATTGAAGATTGAGGATTGAGGATTGAGGATTGAGGATTGAGGATTGAAGATTGAGTACTGAGGATTGAAGATTAAGATTGAGGATTGAGGATTGAGGATTGAGGATTGAGGATTGAGGATTCAAGGTTGAGTATTGAGGATTGAAGATTGAGGATTGAGGATTGAGGATTGAGGATTGAGGATTGGAGGTTGAGTATTGAGCATTGAAGCCTGACGATTGAGGATTGAGGATTGATAATTGAGGATTGAGGATGGAGGATTGAAGATTGAGTATTGAGGATTGAAGATTGAGGATCGAGGATTGAGGATTGAGGATTGAGGATAGAGGATTGAAGAATGAGGATTGAGGATTGAGGATTGAGGATTGAGTATTGAAGACTGAGTATTGAGGATTGAAGATTGAGGATTGAGGAGTGAGTATTGAAGATTGAGGATTTGGGACTGAGGATTGAAGATTGGTGTTTGAGGATTGTGGATTGAGGATTGAGGGTTGAGGGTTGAGGATTGAAGATTAAGATTGAGGATTGAGGATTGAGGATTGAGGATTGAGGATTGAGGATTGAGGATTGAGGATTGAAGATTGAGGATTGCGTATTGAGGATAGAACATTGAGGATTGAGTATTGAGTATTGAGGATTGAGGATTGAGGATTGAAAATTGAATATTGATGATTGAAGATTGAGGATCGAGGATTGAGGGTTGTGGAATGAGGACGAGGACTAAGGGTTGAGTATTGATGTTTGAGGTCTGAGGATTGAGGATTGAGGATTGAGGATTGAGGATTGAGGATTGAGGATTGAAGATTGAGGATTGGGTATTGAGGATTGAAGAATGAGGATTGAGGATTGAGGATTGAGGATTGAGCATTGAAGATTGAGTATTGAGGATTGAAGGTTGACGATTGAGGATTGAGGATTGAGGATTGAGGATTGAGGATTGAGGGTTGAGGATTGAAGATTGAGTATTGAGGATTGAAGATTGAGGATTGTGGATTGAGGATTGACGATTGAGGATTGAAGATTGAGGATTGAGGATTGAGGATTGAAGATTGAGTATTGGGGATTGAAGATTGAGGATTGAGGATTGAAGATTGAGGATTGAGGATTGAGGATTGAGGATTGAGGATTGAAGATTGAGTACTGAGGATTGAAGATTAAGATTGAGGATTGAGGATTGAGGATTGAGGATTGAGGATTGAGGATTCAAGATTGAGTATTGAGGATTGAAGATTGAGGATTGAGGATTGAGGATTGAGGATTGAGGATTGGAGGTTGAGTACTGAGGATTGAAGGTTGAGATTGACGATTGAGGATTGAGGATTGAGGATTGAGGATTGAGGATTGAGGATTGAAGATTGATGATTGCGTATTGAGGATAGAACATTGAGGATTGAGGATTGAGTATTGAGGATTGAGGATTGAGGATTGAAGATTGAATATTGATGATTGAAGATTGAGGATCGAGGATTGAGGGTTGTGGATTGAGGACGAGGACTGAGGGTTGAGTATTGATGTTTGAGGTCTGAGGATTGAGGATTGAGGATTGAGAATTGAGGATTGAGGATTGAAGATTGAGTATTGAGGATTGAAGATTGACGACTGAGGATTGAGGATTGAGGATTGAGGATTGAGGATTGAGGATTGAGGATTGAAGATTGAGTATTGGGGATTGATGGTTGTGGATTTAGGACGAGGACTGAGGGTTGAGTATTGCTGTTTGAGGTCTGAGGATTGAGGATTGAGGATTGAGAATTGAGGATTGAGGATTGAGGATTGAAGATTGAGAATTGGGTATTCAGGATTGAAGAATGAGGATTGAGGATTGAGGATTGAGTATTGAGGATTGAAGACTGAGTGTTGAGGGTTGAGTGATGGGAATTGATGTTTGTGGATAGAGATTTGAAGATTGCAGATTGAGTATTGAGTATTGAAAACTGTGAATTGATGATATTCTCTTGAGGATTGAGGATTGACAACTGATTGTTGAGGACTGAGGGCTGAAGGTTGAGGATTCAGGATTGAGGATTCAGGATTGTGGATTGAGGATTGAGGATTGAGAATTGAAGATTGAGGATTGAGTATTGGGTGTTGTGGATTGAGGACGAGGACTGAGGGTTGAGTGTTGATGTTTGAGGTCTGAGGATTGAGGGTTGAGGATAGAGAATTGAGGATTGAGGATTGAAGATTGAGGATTGGGTACTGAGGATTGAAGAATGAGGATTGAGTATTGAGTATTGAGGATTGAGGATTGAGGATTGAGGATTGAAGATTGAGGATTAGGTATTGAGGATTGAAGAATGAGGATTGAGTATTGAGTGTTGAGTATTGAGGATTGAGGATTGAAGATTGAGTATTGAGGATTGAAGATTGACGATTGAGGGTTGAGGATTGAGGATTGAGGATTGAGGATTGAGGATTGAAGATTGAGTATTGGTTATAGAAGATTGAGGATTGAGGATTGAGGATTGTGGATTGAGGATTGAAGATTGAGTACTGAGGATTGAAGATTAAGATTGAGGATTGAGGATTGAGGATTGAGGATTGAGGATTGAGGATTGAATGTTGAGTATTGGTTATAGAAGATTGAGGATTGAGGATTGAGGATTGTGGATTGAGGATTGAAGATTGAGTACTGAGGATTGAAGATTAAGATTGAGGATTGAGGATTGAGGATTGAGGATTGAGGATTGAGGATTGAAGATTGAGGATTAGGTATTGAGGATTGAAGAATGAGGATTGAGTATTGAGTATTGAGTATTGAGGATTGAGGTTTGAAGATTGAGTATTGCGGATTGAAGATTGACGATTGAGGATTGAGGATTGAGGATTGAGGATTGAGGATTGAGGATTGAAGATTGAGTATTGGTTATAGAAGATTGAGTATTGAGTATTGAGGATTGAGGATTGAGGATTGAGGATGGAAGATTGAGGATTAGGTATTGAGGATTGAAGAATGAGGATTGAGTATTGAGTATTGAGGATTGAGGATTGAAGATTGAGTATTGAGGATTGAAGATTGAGGATTGAAGATTGAGTATTGGGTATTGAAGATTGAGGATTGAGGATTGAGGATTGTGGATTGAGGATTGAAGATTGAGTACTGAGGATTGAAGATTAAGATTGAGGGTTGAGGATTGAGGATTGAGGATTGAGGATTGAGGATTGAAGATTGAGTATTGAGGATTGAAGATTGAGGATTGAGGATTGAGGATTGAGGATTGAGGATTGAAGATTGAGTATTGAGGATTGAAGATTGAGGATTGAGGATTGAGGATTGAGGATTGAGGATTGAGGATTGAGGATTGAGGATTGCGGATAGAAGATTGAGGATTGGGCATTGCGGATTGAACATTGAGGATTGAGGATTGAGGATTGAGGATTGAGGACTGAAGATTGAATATTAATGATTGAATATTGAGGATTGAGGATTGATGGTTGTGGATTGAGGACGAGGACTGAGGGTTGAGTACTGCTGTTTGAGGTCTGACGATTGAGGATTGAGGATTGAGAATTGAGGATTGAGGATTGAGGATTGAAGATTGAGAATTGGGTATTGAGGATTGAAGAATGAGGATTGAGGATTGAGGATTGAGGATTGAGGATTGAAGACTGAGTGCTGAGGGTTGAGTGATGAGAATTGATGTTTGTGGATAGAGATTTGAAGATTGCAGATTGAGTATTGAGTATTGAAAACTGTGAATTGATGATATTCTCTTGAGGATTGAGGATTGACAACTGATTGTTGAGGACTTAGGGCTGAAGATTGAGGATTCAGGGTTGAGGATTCAGGATTGAGGTTTGAGGACTGAGGATTGAGGATTGAGGATTGAGGATTGAGGATTGAGGATTGAAGACTGAGGATTGGGTATTGAGGATTGAACATTGAGGATTGAGTGTTGAGGATAGAGGATTGAGGATTGAGGATTGAAGGTTGAATATTAATGACTGAATATTGAGGATTGAGGATTGAGGGTTATGGATTGAGGACGAGGACTGAGGGTTGAGTATTGATGTTTGAAGTCTGAGGATTCAGGATTGAAGATTGAGTATTGCGGATAGAAGATTGAGGATTGAGGATAGTCGATTAAGGATTGAGGATGAGGTCTGAGGGTTGAGGATTGAGGTTTGAGGACTGAGGACTGAGGATTGAGAATTGAGAATTGAGAATTGAGGATAGAGCAGTGAGGATTGAAGATTGAGGATTGGGTATTGAGGATTGAAGAATGAGGATTGAGGATTGAGGATTGAGGATTGAGGATTGAAGATTGAGTATTGAGCATTGAAGCCAGACGATTGAGGATTGAGGATTGAGGATTGAGGATTGAGGATGGAGGATTGAAGATTGAGTATTGAGGATTGTAGATTGAGGATCGAGGATTGAGGATTGAGGATTGAGGATAGAGGATTGAAGAATGAGGATTGAGGATTGAGGATTGAGGATTGAGGATTGAAGACTGAGTATTGAGGATTGAAGATTGAGGATTGTGGATTCAGGATTGACGATTGAGGATTGAAGATTGAGGATTGAGGATTGAGGATTGAAGATTGAGGATTGGGTATTGAGGATTGAAGAATGAGGATTGAGTATTGAGTATTGAGGATTGAGGATTGAGGATTGAGGATTGAAGATTGAGTATTGATGATTGAATATTGAGGATTGAGGATTGAGGTTTGAGGATTGAGGATGAGGACTGACGGTTGAGGATTGAGGTTTGAGGATTGCAGACTGAGTATTGAGGATTGACGATGGGAGGATTGAGGATTGAGGATAGAAGATTGAGAATTGGGGACTGAGGATTCAAGATTGAGGATCGAAGATTGAGAATTGAGGATTGAAGGTTGATAATTGAGGATTGAGGATTGAACATTGAGGACTGAGGATTCAGGATTGAAGATTGAGTATTGAGGATAGAAGATTGAGGATTGAGGATTGTCGATTAAGGATTGAGGATGAGGGCTGAGGGTTGAGGATTGCGGTTTGAGGACTGAGGACTGAGGATTGAGGATCGAGAATTGAGGATTGAGGATTGAGGATTGAAGATTGAGGATTGAGGATTGAAGGTTGAGGATTGCGTATTGAGGATAGAACATTGAGGATTGAGGATTGAGTATTGAGGATTGAGGATTGAGGATTGAAGATTGAATATTGATGATTGAGGATTGAGGATCGAGGATTGAGGGTTGTGGATTGAGGACGATGACTGAGGTTTGAGTATTGATGTTTGAGTTCTGAGGATTGAGGAATGAGGATTGGGAATTGAGGATTGAGGACTGAGGATTGAAGATTGAGGATTGGGTGTTCAGGATTGAAGAATGAGGATTGAGAATTGAGGATTGAGGATTGAGGATTGAAGATTGAGTATTGAGGATTGAAGATTGAGGATTGAGGATTGAGGATTGAGGATTGAGTATTGAGGATTGAGTATTGCGGATAGAAGGTTGAGGATTGGGTATTGCGGGTTGACCATTGAGGATTGAGGATTGAGGATTGAGGATTGAGGATTGAGGATTGAGAATTGTGGATTGAGGATTGAGGATTGAAGATTGAGGATTGGGTGTTGAGGATTGAAGAATGAGGATTGAGGATTGAGGATTGAGGATTGAGGATTGAAGATTGAGGATTGAGGAGTGAGTATTGAAGATTGAGGATTTGGGACTGAGGATTGAAGATTGGGGATTGAGGATTGAGGATTGAGGATTGAGGATTGAGGATTGAGGATTGAAGATTGAGGATTGGGTATTGAGGATTGAAGAATGAGGGTTGAGGATTGAGGATTGAGGATTGAAGATTGAAGATTGAGTATTGAGGATTGAGGATTGAGGATTGAAGACTGAGTATTGAGGATTGAAGATTGAGGATTGAGGAGTGAGTATTGAAGATTGAGGATTTGGGACTGAGGATTGAAGATTGGGGTTTGAGGAGTGAGGATTGAGGATTGAGGATTGAGGGTTGAGGATTGAAGATTAAGATTGAGGATTGAGGATTGAGGATTGAGGATTGAGGATTGAGGAAAGAGGATTGAGGATTGAGGATTGAGGATTGACGATTGAGGATTGAAGATTGAGGATTGAGGATTGAGGATTGAAGCTTGAGGATTGGGTATTGAGGATTGAAGAATGAGGATTGAGTATTGAGTATTGAGGATTGAGGATTGAGGATTGAGGTATGAAGATTGAGTATTGATGATTGAATATTGAGGATTGAGGATTCAGGTTTGAGGATTGAGGACGAGGACTGACGGTTGAGGATTGAGGTTTGAGGATCGAGTGTTGAGGATTGAGAGTTGTGGATTGAGGATTGAAGATTGAGAACTGAGGATTGAAGATTGAGGATTGAGGATTGAGGATTGAGGATTGACGCTTGAGGATTGAGGGTTGAGGATGGAGGATTGAGGATTGAGGATTGCAGACTGAGTATTGAGGATTGACGATGGGAGGATTGAGGATTGAGGATAGAAGATTGAGAATTGGGGACTTAGGATTCAAGATTGAGGATCGAAGATTGAGAATTGAGGATTGAAGATTGATAATTGAGGATTGAGGATTGAACATTGAGGGCTGAGGATTCAGGATTGATGATTGAGTATTGAGGATAGAAGATTGAGGATTGAGGATTGTCGATTAAGGATTGAGGATTGAGGATTGTCGATTAAGGATTGAGGATTGAGGATTGTCGATTAAGGATTGAGGATGAGGGCTGAGGGTTGAGGATTGAGGTTTGCGGACTGAGGACTGAGGATTGAGGATTGAGAATTGAGGATTGAGGATTGAGGATTGAAGATTGAGGATTGAGTATTGAGGATTGAGGAATGAGGATTGAGGATTGAGGATTGAGGATTGAGGGTTGAGGATTGAAGATTGAGTATTGAGCATTGAAGCCTGACGATTGGGGATTGAGGATTGAGGATTGAGGATTGAGGATGGAGGATTGAAGATTGAGTAATGAGGATTGAATGTTGAGGATCGAGTATTGAGGATTGAGGATTGAGGATTGAGGATTGAAGATTGAGGATTGAGGATTGAGGATTGAAGACTGAGTATTGAGGATAGAAGATTGAGTATTGAGGAGTGAGTATTGAAGATTGAGGATTTGGGACTAGGCATTGAAGATTGTGGTTTGAGGATTGAGGATTGAGGATTGAGGATTGAGGATTGAGGATTCAGGATTGAAGATTGAGGATTGGGTATTGAGGATTGAAGAATGAGGATTGAGGATTGAGGATTGAGGATTGAGGATTGAGGATTGAAGATTGAGTATTGAGGATTGAAGATTGACGATTGAGGATTGAGGATTGAGGATTGAGGATAGAGGATTGAGGATTGAGGATTGAAGATTGAGTATTGAGGATTGACGATTGAGGATTGAGGATTGAGCATTGACGATTGAGGATTGCAGACTGAGTATTGAGGATTGACGATGGGAGGATTGAGGATTGAGGATAGAAGATTGAGAATTGGGGACTGAGGATTCAAGATTGAGGATCGAAGATTGAGAATTGAGGATTGAAGGTTGATAATTGAGGATTGAGGATTGAACATTGAGGACTGAGGTTTCAGGATTGAAGATTGAGTATTGAGGATAGAAGATTGAGGATTGAGGATTGTCGATTAAGGATTGAGGATGAGGGCTGAGGGTTGAGGATTGAGGTTTGAGGACTGAGGACTGAGTTTTGAGGATTGAGAGTTGAGGATTGAGGATTGAGGATTGAAGATTGAGGATTGGGTATTGAGGATTGAAGAATGAGGATTGAGGATTGGGGATTGAGGATTGAGGATTGAAGATTGAGTATTGAGCATTGAAGATTGACGACTGAGGATTGAGGATTGAGGATTGAGGATTGAGGATTGAGGATTGAAGATTGAGTATTGAGGATTGAAGATTGAGGATTGAGGATTGAGGATTGAGGATTGAGGATTGAAGATTGAATATTGATGATTGAGGATTGAGGATCGAGGATTGAGGGTTGTGGATTGAGGACGAGGACTGAGGGTTGAGTATTGATGTTTCAGGTCTGAGGATTGAGGAATGAGGATTGGGAATTGAGGATTGAGGATTGAGGATAGAAGATTGAGGATTGGGTGTTCAGGATTGAAGAATGAGGATTGAGTATTGAGGATTGAGAATTGAGGATTGAAGATTGAGTATTGAGGATTGAAGATTGAGGATTGAGGATTGAGGATTGAGGATTGAGTATTGTGGATTGAGTATTGCGGATAGAAGGTTGAGGATTGGGTATTGCGGGTTGACCATTGAGGATTGAGGATTGAGGATTGAGGATTGAGGATTGAGGATTGAGAATTGAGGATTGAGGATTGAGGATTGAAGATTGAGGATTGGGTGTTGAGGATTGAAGAATGAGGATTGAGGATTGAGGATTGAGGATTGAAGATTGAGGATTGAGGAGTGAGTATTGAAGATTGAGGATTTGGGACTGAGGATTGAAGATTGGGGATTGAGGATTGAGGATTGAGGATTGAGGATTGAGGATTGAGGATTGAAGATTGAGGATTGAAGATTGAGGATTGGGTATTGAGGATTGAAGAATGAGGATTGAGGATTGAGGATTGAGGATTGAGGATTGAAGATTGAGTATTGAGGATTGAAGATTGACGATTGAGGATTGAGGATTGAGGATTGAGGATTGAGGATTGAGGATTGAAGATTGAAGATTGAGTATTGAGGATTGAAGATTAAGGATTGAGGATTGAGGATTGACGATTGAGGATTGAAGATTGAGGATTGAGGATTGAGGATTGAGGATTGAGGATTGAAGATTGAGGATTGGGTATTGAGGATTGAAGAATGAGGATTGAGTATTGAGTATTGAGGATTGAAGATTGAGGATTGAGGATTGAGGATTGAGGATTGAGGATTCAAGATTGAGTACTGAGGATTGAAGATTAAGATTGAGGATTGAGGATTGAGGATTGAGGATTGAGGATTGAAGATTGAGGATTGCGTATTGAGAATAGAACATTGAGGATTGAGGATTGAGTATTGAGGATTGAGGATTGAGTATTGAGGATTGAGGATTGAGGATTGAAGATTGAATATTGATGATTGAAGATTGAGGATCGAGGATTGAGGGTTGTGGAACGAGGACGAGGACTGAGGGTTGAGTATTGATGTTTGAGGTCTGAGGATTGAGGATTGAGGATTGAGGATTGAGGATTGAGGATTGAGGATTGAGGATTGAGGATTGAAGATTGAGTATTGAGGATTGAAGATTGAGGATTGTGGATTGAGGATTGACGATTGAGGATTGAAGATTGAGGATTGAGGATTGAGGATTGAAGCTTGAGGATTGGGTATTGAGGATTGAAGAATGAGGATTGAGTATTGAGTATTGAGGATTGAGGATTGAGGATTGAGGATTGAAGATTGAGTATTGATGATTGAATATTGAGGATTGAGGATTGAGGTTTGAGGATTGAGGACGAGGACTGACGGTTGAGGATTGAGGTTTGAGGTTCGAGTGTCGAGGATTGAGAGTTGAGGATTGAGGATTGAAGATTGAGAACTGAGGATTGAAGATTGAGGATTGAGGATTGAGGATTGAGGATTGACGCTTGAGGATTGAGGGTTGAGGATGGAGGATTGAGGATTGAGGGTTGCAGACTGAGTATTGAGGATTGACGATGGGAGGATTGAGGATTGAGGATAGAAGATTGAGAATTGGGGACTTAGGATTCAAGATTGAGGATCGCAGATTGAGAATTGAGGATTGAAGATTGATAATTGAGGATTGAGGATTGAACATTGAGGGCTGAGGATTCAGGATTGAAGATTGAGTATTGAGGATAGAAGATTGAGGATTGAGGATTGTCGATTAAGGATTGAGGATGAGGGCTGAGGGTTGAGGATTGAGGTTTGAGGACTGAGGACTGAGGACTGAGGATTGAGGATTGAGAATTGAGGATTGAGGATTGAGGATTGAAGATTGAGGATTGGGTATTGAGGATTGAAGAATGAGGATTGAGGATTGAGGATTGAGGATTGAGGATTGAGGATTGAAGATTGAGTATTGAGCATTGAAGCCTGACGATTGAGGATTGAGGATTGAGGATTGAGGACTGTGGATGGAGGATTGAAGATTGAGTAATGAGGATTGAAGGTTGAGGATCGAGTATTGAGGATTGAGGATTGAGGATTGAGGATTGAAGAATGAGGATTGAGGATTGAGGATTGAAGACTGAGTATTGAGGATAGAAGATTGAGTATTGAGGAGTGAGTATTGAAGATTGAGGATTTGGGACTAGGGATTGAAGATTGTGGTTTGAGGATTGAGGATTGAGGATTGAGGATTGAGGATTGAGGATTCAGGATTGAAGATTGAGGATTGGGTATTGAGGATTGAAGAATGAGGATTGAGGATTGAGGATTGAGGATTGAGGATTGAGGATTGAAGATTGAGTATTGAGGATTGAAGATTGACGATTGAGGATTGAGGATTGAGGATTGAGGATTGAGGATTGAGGATTGAGGATTGAAGATTGAGTATTGAGGATTGACGATTGAGGATTGAGGATTGAGCATTGACGATTGAGGATTGCAGACTGAGTATTGAGGATTGACGATGGGAGGATTGAGGATTGAGGATAGAAGATTGAGAATTGGGGACTGAGGATTCAAGATTGAGGATCGAAGATTGAGAATTGAGGGTTGAAGATTGATAATTGAGGATTGAGGATTGAACATTGAGGACTGAGGTTTCAGGATTGAAGATTGAGAATTGAGGATAGAAGATTGAGGATCGAGGATTGTCGATTAAGGATTGAGGATGAGGGCTGAGGGTTGAGGATTGAGGTTTGAGGACTGAGCACTGAGGATTGAGGATTGAGAGTTGAGGATTGAGGATTGAGGATTGAAGATTGAGGATTGGGTATTGAGGATTGAAGAATGAGGATTGAGGATTGAGGATTGAGGATTGAGGATTGAAGATTGAGTATTGAGCATTGAAGCCTGACGATTGAGGATTGAGGATTGAGGATTGAGGATTGAGGATTGAGGATTGAAGATTGAGTATTGAGGATTGACGATTGAGGATTGATGATTGAGGATTGAAGATTGAGGACTGTGTGTTGAGGGTTGAGTGACGAGAATTGATGTTTGTGGATTGAGATTTGAAGACTGAAGAATAGGGATTGAGTATTGAAAACTGTGAATTGAGGATATTCTATGGAGGACAGAGGATTGACAATTGATTGTTGAGGACTGAGGGCTGAAGATTGAGGATTCAGGATTGAGGATTAGGGGTTGAGTTTTGAGGAATGAGGATTGATGGTTGAGGGTTGTGCGTTGAATATTGAGGGTTGAGTGATGAGAATTGATGTTTGTGGATAGAGATTTGAAGATTGCAGGCTGAGTATTGAGTATTGAAACCTGTGAATTGAGGATATTCTATTGACGATTGAGGATTCACAACTGATTGTTGAAGTCTGAGGGCTGAATATTGGGGGTTAAGGATTGTGGATTCAGGATTGAGGTTTGAGGACTGAGGAATGAGGATTGAGGATTGAAGATTGAGTACTGAGGACTGAAGATTAAGATTAAGGATTGAGGATTGAGGATTGAGGATTGAGGATTGAGGATTGCGTATTGAGGATAGAACATTGAGGATTGAGGATTGAGTATTGAGGATTGAGGATTGAGGATTGAAGATTGAATATTGATGATTGAATATTGAGGATTGAGGATTGATGGATGTGGATTGAGGACGAGGACTGAGGGTTGAGTATTGCTGTTTGAGGTCTGAGGATTGAGGATTGAGAATTGAGGATTGAGGATTGAGGATTGAAGACTGAGAATTGGGTATTTAGGGTTGAAGGATGAGGATTGAGGATTGAGGATTGAGGATTGAGGATTGAGGATTGAAGATTAAGATTGAGGATTGAGGATTGAGGATTGAGGATTGAGGATTGAGGATTGCGGATTGAAGATTGAGGATTGGGTATTGAGGATTGAAGAATGAGGATTGAGGATTGAGGATTGAGGATTGAGGAATGAGGATTGAGGATTGAAGATTGAGGATTGGGTATTGAGAATTGAAGAATGAGGATTGAGGATTGAGGATTGAGGATTGAGGATTGAAGATTGAGTATTGAGGATTGAAGATTGACGATTGAGGATTGAGGATTGAGGATTGAGGATTGAGGATTGAGGATTGAGGATTGAAGATTGAGTATTGAGGATTGACGATTGAGGATTGAGGATTGAGTATTGACGATTGAGGATTGCAGACTGAGTATTGAGGATTGACGATGGGAGGATTGAGGATTGAGGATAGAAGATTGAGAATTGGGGACTGAGGATTCAAGATTGAGGACCGAAGATTGAGAATTGAGGATTGAAGATTGATAATTGAGGATTGAGGATTGAACATTGAGGACTGAGGATTCAGGATTGATGATTGAGTATTGAGGATAGAAGATTGAGGATTGAGGATTGTCGATTAAGGATTGAGGATGAGGGCTGAGGGTTGAGGTTTGAGGTTCTGAGGACTGAGGACTGAGAATTGAGGATTGAGAATTGAGGATTGAGGATTGAGGATTGAAGATTGAGGATTGGGTATTGAGGATTGAAGAATGATGATTGAGGATTGAGGATTGAGAATTGAGGATTGAAGATTGAGTATTGAGCATTGAAGCCTGAGGATTGAGGATTGAGGATTGAGGATTGAGGATTGAGGATGGAGGATTGAAGATTGAGTATTGAGGATAGAAGATTGAGGATTGATGATTGAGGATTGAAGATTGAGGACTGAGTGTTGAGGGTTGAGTGATGAGAATTGATGTTTGTGGATTGAGTTTTGAAGATTGAAGAATAGGGATTGAGTATTGAAAACTGTGAATTGAGGATATTCTATGGTGGACTGAGGATTGACAATTGATTGCTGAGGACTAAGGGCTGAAGATTGAGGATTCAGGATTGAGGATTAGGGATTGAGGTTTGAGGACTGAGGATTGATGGTTGAGGGTTGTGCGTTGAATATTGAGGGTTGAGTGATGAGAATCGATGTTTGTGGATAGAGATTTGAAGATTGCAGGCTGAGTATTGAGTATTGAAACCTGTGAATTGAGGATATTCTATTGACGATTGAGGACACACAACTGATTGTTGAGGTCTGAGGGCTGAATATTGGGGGTTCAGGATTGTGGATTCAGGATTGAGGTTTGAGGACTGAGGATTGAGGATTGAGTATTGAGGATGAGGGCTGAGGGTTGAGGATTGAGGTTTGAGGACTAAGGACAGAGGACTGAGGATTGAGGATTGAGGATTGAGGATAGAAGATTGAGTATTGAGGATTGAAGACTGACGATTGAGGATTGAGGATTGAGGATTGAGGATTGAGGATTGAGGGTTGAGGATTGAAGATTGAGTATTGAGGATTGACGATTGAGGATTGAGGATTGAGTATTGACGATTGAGGATTGCAGACTGAGTATTGAGGATTGACGATGGGAGGATTGAGGATTGCGGATAGAAGATTGAGAATTGGGGACTGAGGATTCAAGATTGAGGATCGAAGATTGAGAATTGAGGATTGAAAATTGATAATTGATGATTCAGGATTGAAGATTGAGTATTGAGGATAGAAGATTGAGGATTGAGGATTGTCGATTAAGGATTCAGGATGAGGGCTGAGGGTTGAGGATCGAGGTTTGAAGACTGAGGACTGAGGATTGAGGATTGAGAATTGAGGATTGAGGATTGAGGATTGAAGATTGAGGATTGGGTATTGAGGATTGAAGAATGAGGATTGAGGATTGAGGATTGAGGGTTGAGGATTGAAGATTGAGTATTGAGCATTGAAGCCTGACGATTGAGGATTGAGTATTGAGGATTGAGGATTGAGGATGGAGGATTGAAGATTGAGTATTGAGGTTTGAAGATTGAGGATCGAGGACTGAGGATTGAGGATTGAGGATTGAGGATCGAAGAATGAGGATTGAGGATTGAGGATTGAGGATTGAGGATTGAAGACTGAGTATTGAGGATTGAAGATTGAGGATTGAGGAGTGAGTATTGAAGATTGAGGATTTGGGACTGAGGATTGAAGATTGGGGTTTGAGGATTGATGATTGAGGATTGAGGATGGAGGATTGAAGATTGAGGATTGGGTATTGTGGATTGAAGAATGAGTATTGAGGATTGAGGATTGAGGATTGAGGATTGAAGATTGAGTATTGGGGATTGAAGATTGACGATTAAGGATTGAGGATTGAGGATTGAGGATTGAGGATTGAGGATTGAGGATTGTGGATTGAAGATTGAGTATTGAGGATTGAAGATTGAGGATTGTGGATTGAGGATTCACGATTGAGGATTGAAGATTGAGGATTGAGGATTGAGGATTGAGGATTGAGCATTGAAGATTGAGGATTCGGTATTGAGGATTGAAGAATGAGGATTGAGTATTGAGTATTGAGGATTGAGGATTGAAGATTGAGTATTGAGGATTGAAGATTGACGATTGAGGATTGAGGATTGAGGATTGAGGATTGAGGATTGAGGATTGAGAATTGAGGATTGAGGATTGAGGATTGAAGATTGAGGATTGGGTATTGAGGATTGACGAATGATGATTGAGGATTGAGGATTGAGAATTGAGGATTGAAGATTGAGTATTGAGCATTGAAGCCTGAGGATTGAGGATTGAGGATTGAGGATTGAGGATTGAGGATGGAGGATTGAAGATTGAGTATTGAGGATTGAAGATTGAGGATTGATGATTGAGGATTGAAGATTGAGGACTGAGTGTTGAGGGTTGAGTGATGAGAATTGATGTTTGTGGATTGAGTTTTGAAGATTGAAGAATAGGGATTGAGTATTGAAAACTGTGAATTGAGGATATTCTATGGTGGACTGAGGATTGACAATTGATTGCTGAGGACTAAGGGCTGAAGATTGAGGATTCAGGATTGAGGATTAGGGATTGAGGTTTGAGGACTGAGGATTGATGGTTGAGGGTTGTGCGTTGAATATTGAGGGTTGAGTGATGAGAATTGATGTTTGTGGATAGAGATTTGAAGATTGCAGGCTGAGTATTGAGTATTGAAACCTGTGAATTGAGGATATTCTATTGACGATTGAGGACACACAACTGATTGTTGAGGTCTGAGGGCTGAATATTGGGGGTTCAGGATTGTGGATTCAGGATTGAGGTTTGAGGACTGAGGATTGAGGATTGAGTATTGAGGATGAGGGCTGAGGGTTGAGGATTGAGGTTTGAGGACTAAGGACAGAGGACTGAGGATTGAGGATTGTGGATTGAGGATAGAAGATTGAGTATTGAGGATTGAAGACTGACGATTGAGGATTGAGGATTGAGGATTGAGGATTGAGGATTGAGGGTTGAGGATTGAAGATTGAGTATTGAGGATTGACGATTGAGGATTGAGGATTGAGTATTGACGATTGAGGATTGCAGACTGAGTATTGAGGATTGACGATGGGAGGATTGAGGATTGCGGATAGAAGATTGAGAATTGGGGACTGAGGATTCAAGATTGAGGATCGAAGATTGAGAATTGAGGATTGAAAATTGATAATTGATGATTCAGGATTGAAGATTGAGTATTGAGGATAGAAGATTGAGGATTGAGGATTGTCGATTAAGGATTCAGGATGAGGGCTGAGGGTTGAGGATCGAGGTTTGAAGACTGAGGACTGAGGATTGAGGATTGAGAATTGAGGATTGAGGATTGAGGATTGAAGATTGAGGATTGGGTATTGAGGATTGAAGAATGAGGATTGAGGATTGAGGATTGAGGGTTGAGGATTGAAGATTGGGTATTGAGCATTGAAGCCTGACGATTGAGGATTGAGTATTGAGGATTGAGGATTGAGGATGGAGGATTGAAGATTGAGTATTGAGGTTTGAAGATTGAGGATCGAGGACTGAGGATTGAGGATTGAGGATTGAGGATTGAAGAATGAGGATTGAGGATTGAGGATTGAGGATTGAGGATTGAAGACTGAGTATTGAGGATTGAAGATTGAGGATTGAGGAGTGAGTATTGAAGATTGAGGATTTGGGACTGAGGATTGAAGATTGGGGTTTGAGGATTGATGATTGAGGATTGAGGATGGAGGATTGAAGATTGAGGATTGGGTATTGTGGATTGAAGAATGAGTATTGAGGATTGAGGATTGAGGATTGAGGATTGAAGATTGAGTATTGGGGATTGAAGATTGACGATTAAGGATTGAGGATTGAGGATTGAGGATTGAGGATTGAGGATTGAGGATTGAGGATTGAAGATTGAGTATTGAGGATTGAAGATTGAGGATTGTGGATTGAGGATTCACGATTGAGGATTGAAGATTGAGGATTGAGGATTGAGGATTGAGGATTGAGCATTGAAGATTGAGGATTCGGTATTGAGGATTGAAGAATGAGGATTGAGTATTGAGTATTGAGGATTGAGGATTGAAGATTGAGTATTGAGGATTGAAGATTGACGATTGAGGATTGAGGATTGAGGATTGAGGATTGAGGATTGAGGATTGAGGATAGAAGGTTGAGCATTGGTGATTGAAGATTGAGGATTGAGGATTGAGGATTGAGGATTGAGGATTGAAGATTGAGTAATGAGGATTGAAGATTAAGATTGAGGATTGAGGTTCGAGGATTGAGGATTGAGGATTGAGGATTGAAGATTGAGTATTGAGGATTGAAGATTGAGGATTGAGGATTGAGGATTCAGGATTGAGGATTGAGGATTGAAGATTGAGGATTGGGTATTGAGGATTGAAGAATGAGGATTGAGGATTGAGGATTGAGGATTGAGGATTGAAGATTGAGTATTGAGCATTGAAGCATGACGGTTGAGGATTGAGGATTGAGGATTGAGGATTGAGGATGGAGGATTGAAGATTGAGTATTGAGGATTGAAGATTGAGTATTGAGCATTGAAGCCTGACGATTGAGGATTGAGGATTGAGGATTGAGGATTGAGGATTGAAGATTGAATATTGATGATTGAAAGTTGAGGATCGAGGATTGAGCGTTGTGGATTGAGTACGAGAACTGAGGGTTGAGTATTGATGGTTGAGGTCTGAGGATTGAGGATTGAGGATTGAGGATTGATGATTGAGGATTCAGGATTGAGGATTGAAGATTGAGGATTGGGTATTGAGGATTGAAGAATGAGGATTGAGGATTGAGGGTTGAGGATTGAGGATTGAAGATTGAGTGTTGAGGATTGAAGGTTGACGATTGAGGATTGAGGATTGAGGATTGAGGATTGAGGATTGAGGATTGAGGATTGAAGATTGAGTATTGAGGATTGAAGATTGAGGATTGTGGATTGAGGATTGACGATTGAGGATTGAAGATTGAGGATTGAGGATTGAGGATTGAGGATTGAGGATTGAAGATTGAGGATTGGGTATTGAGGATTGAAGAATGAGGATTGAGTATTGAGTATTGAGGATTGAGGATTGAAGATTGAGTATTGAGGATTGAAGGTTGACGATTGAGGATTGAGGATTGAGGATTGAGGATTGAGGATTGAGGATTGAGGATTGAGGATTGAAGATTGAGTATTGGGGATTGAAGATTGAGGATTGAGGATTGAGGATTGAGGATTGAGTATTGAAGATTGAGTACTGAGGATTGATGATTAAGATTGAGGATTGAGGATTGAGGATTGAGGATTGAGGATTGAGGATACACGATTGAGTATTGAGGATTGAAGATTGAGGATTGAGGATTGAGGATTGAGGATTGAGGATTGAGGATTGGAGATTGAGTACTGAGGATTGAAGATTAAGATTGACGATTGAGGATTGAGGATTGAGGATTGAGGATTGAGGATTGAGGATTGAAGATTGAGGATTGCGTATTGAGGATAGAACATTGAGGATTGAGGATTGAGTATTGAGGATTGAGGATTGAGGATTGAAGATTGAATATTGATGATTGAAGGTTGAGGATCGAGGATTGAGGGTTGTGAATTGAGGACGAGGACTGAGGGTTGAGTATTGATGTTTGAGGTCTGAGGATTGAGGATTGAGGATTGAGAATTGAGGATTGAGGATTGAGGATTGAGGATTGAGGATTGGGTGTTGAGGATTGAAGAATGAGGATTGAGTATTGAGGATTGAGGATTGAGGATTGAAGATTGAGTATTGAGGATTGAATATTGAGGATTGAGGATTGAGGATTGAGCATTGAGGATTGAGGATTGCGGATAGAAGATTGAGGATTGGGTATTGCGGATTGAACATTGAGGATTGAGGATTGAGGATTGAGGATTGAGGACTGAAGATTGAATATTGATGATTGAATATTGAGGATTGAGTATTGATGGTTGTGGATTGAGGACGAGGACTGAGGGTTGAGTATTGCTGTTTGAGGTCTGGGGATTGAGGATTGAGGATTGAGAATTGAGGATTGAGGATTGAGGATTGAAGATAGAGAATTGGGTATTCAGGATTGAAGAATGAGGATTGAGGATTGAGGATTGAGTATTGAGGATTGAAGACTGAGTGTTGAGGGTTGAGTGATGAGAATTGATGTTTGTGGATAGAGATTTGAAGATTGCAGATTGAGTATTGAGTATTGAAAACTATGAATTGATGATATTCTCTTGAGGATTGAGGATTGACAACTGATTGTTGAGGACTGAGGGCTGAAGGTTGAGGATTCAGGATTGAGGATTCAGGATTGTGGATTGAGGATTGAGGATTGAGAATTGAAGATTGAGGATTGAGTATTGGGGGTTGTGGATTGAGGACGAGGTCTGAGGGTTGAGTATTGATGTTTGAGGTCTGAGGATTGAGGGTTGAGGATTGAGAATTGAGGATTGAGGATTGAAGATTGAGGATTGGGTCCTGAGGATTGAAGAATGAGGATTGAGTATTGAGTATTGAGGATTGAGGATTGAGGATTGAGGATTGAAGATTGAGGATTAGGTATTGAGAATTGAAGAATGAGGATTGATTATTGAGTATTGAGGATTGAGGATTGAAGATTGAGTATTGAGGATTGAAGATTGACGATTGAGGATTGAGGATTGAGGATTGAGGATTGAAGATTGAGTATTGAGGATTGAAGGTTGACGATTGAGGATTGAGGATTGGGGAATGAGGATTGAGGATTGAGGATTGAGGATTGAAGATTGAGTATTGAGGATTGAAGATTGAGGACTGTGGATTGAGGATTGACGATTGAGGATTGAAGATTGAGGATTGAGGATTGAGGATTGAGGATTGAGGATTGAAGATTGAGGATTGGGTATTGAGGATTGAAGAATGAGGATTGAGTATTGAGTATTGAGGATTGAGGATTGAAGATTGAGTATTGAGGATTGAAGATTGACGATTGAGGATTGAGGATTGAGTATTGAGGATTGATGATTGAGGATTGGAGATTGAATATTGATGATTGAAGATTGAGGATCGAGGATTGAGGGTTGTGGATTGAGGACGAGGACTGAGGGTTGAGTATTGATGTTTGAGGTCTGAGGATGGAGGATTGAGGATTGAGAATTGAGGATTGAGGATTGAGGATTGAGGATTGAGGATTGGGTGCTGAGGATAGAAGAATGAGGATTGAGTATTGAGGATTGAGGATTGAGGATTGAAGATTGCGTATTGAGGATTGAATATTGCGGATTGAGGATTGAGGATTGAGCATTGAGGATTGAGGATTGCGGATAGAAGATTGAGGATTGGGTATTGCGGATTGAACATTGAGGATTGAGGATTGAGGATTGAGGATTGAGGACTGAAGATTGAATATTGATGATTGAATATTGAGGATTGAGGATTGATGGTTGTGGATTGAGGACGAGGACTGAGGGTTGAGTATTGCTGTTTGAGGTCTGAGGATTCAGGATTGAGGATTGAGAATTGAGGATTGAGGATTGAGGATTGAAGATTGAGAATTGGGTATTCAGGATTGAAGAATGAGGATTGAGGATTGAGGATTGAGTATTGAGGATTGAAGACTGCGTGTTGAGGGTTGAGTGATGAGAATTGATGTTTGTGGATAGAGATTTGAAGATTGCAGATTGAGTATTGAGTATTGAAAACTGTGAATTGATGATATTCTCTTGAGGATTGGGGATTGACAACTGATTGTTGAGTACTGAGGGCTGAAGGTTGAGGATTCAGGATTGAGGATTCAGGATTGTGGATTGAGGATTGAGGATTGAGAATTGAAGATTGAGGATTGAGTATTGGGGGTTTTGGATTGAGGACGAGGACTGAGGGTTGAGTATTGATGTTTGAGGTCTGAGGATTGAGGGTTGAGGATTGAGAATTGAGGATTGAGGATTGAAGATTGAGGATTGGGTTCTGAGGATTGAAGAATTAGCATTGAGTATTGAGTATTGAGGATTGAGGATTGAGGATTGAGGATTGAAGATTGAGGATTAGGTATTGAGAATTGAAGAATGAGGATTGAGTATTGAGTATTGAGGATTGAGGATTGAAGATTGAGTATTGAGGATTGAAGATTGACGATTGAGGATTGAGGATTGAGGATTGAAGATTGAGTATTGAGCATTGAAGCATGACGGTTGAGGATTGAGGATTGAGGATTGAGGATTGAGGATGGAGGATTGAAGATTGAGTATTGAGGATTGAAGATTGAGTATTGAGCATTGAAGCCTGACGATTGAGGATTGAGGATTGAGGATTGAGGATTGAGGATTGAAGATTGAATATTGATGATTGAAAGTTGAGGATCGAGGATTGAGCGTTGTGGATTGAGTACGAGAACTGAGGGTTGAGTATTGATGGTTGAGGTCTGAGGATTGAGGATTGAGGATTGAGGATTGATGATTGAGTATTCAGGATTGAGGATTGAAGATTGAGGATTGGGTATTGAGGATTGAAGAATGAGGATTGAGGATTGAGGGTTGAGGATTGAGGATTGAAGATTGAGTGTTGTGGATTGAAGGTTGACGATTGAGGATTGAGGATTGAGGATTGAGGATTGAGGATTGAGGATTGAGGATTGAAGATTGAGTATTGAGGATTGAAGATTGAGGATTGTGGATTGAGGATTGACGATTGAGGATTGAAGATTGAGGATTGAGGATTGAGGATTGAGGATTGAGGATTGAAGATTGAGGATTGGGTATTGAGGATTGAAGAATGAGGATTGAGTATTGAGTACTGAGGATTGAGGATTGAAGATTGAGTATTGAGGATTGAAGGTTGACGATTGAGGATTGAGGATTGAGGATTGAGGATTGAGGATTGAGGATTGAGGATTGAGGATTGAAGATTGAGTATTGGGGATTGAAGATTGAGGATTGAGGATTGAGGATTGAGGATTGAGTATTGAAGATTGAGTACTGAGGATTGATGATTAAGATTGAGGATTGAGGATTGAGGATTGAGGATTGAGGATTGAGGATACAAGATTGAGTATTGAGGATTGAAGATTGAGGATTGAGGATTGAGGATTGAGGATTGAGGATTGAGGATTGGAGATTGAGTACTGAGGATTGAAGATTAAGATTGACGATTGAGGATTGAGGATTGAGGATTGAGGATTGAGGATTGAGGATTGAAGATTGAGGATTGCGTATTGAGGATAGAACATTGAGGATTGAGGATTGAGTATTGAGGATTGAGGATTGAGGATTGAAGATTGAATATTGATGATTGAAGGTTGAGGATCGAGGATTGAGGGTTGTGAATTGAGGACGAGGACTGAGGGTTGAGTATTGATGTTTGAGGTCTGAGGATTGAGGATTGAGGATTGAGAATTGAGGATTGAGGATTGAGGATTGAGGATTGAGGATTGGGTGTTGAGGATTGAAGAATGAGGATTGAGTATTGAGGATTGAGGATTGAGGATTGAAGATTGAGTATTGAGGATTGAATATTGAGGATTGAGGATTGAGGATTGAGCATTGAGGATTGAGGATTGCGGATAGAAGATTGAGGATTGGGTATTGCGGATTGAACATTGAGGATTGAGGATTGAGGATTGAGGATTGAGGACTGAAGATTGAATATTGATGATTGAATATTGAGGATTGAGTATTGATGGTTGTGGATTGAGGACGAGGACTGAGGGTTGAGTATTGCTGTTTGAGGTCTGGGGATTGAGGATTGAGGATTGAGAATTGAGGATTGAGGATTGAGGATTGAAGATAGAGAATTGGGTATTCAGGATTGAAGAATGAGGATTGAGGATTGAGGATTGAGTATTGAGGATTGAAGACTGAGTGTTGAGGGTTGAGTGATGAGAATTGATGTTTGTGGATAGAGATTTGAAGATTGCAGATTGAGTATTGAGTATTGAAAACTATGAATTGATGATATTCTCTTGAGGATTGAGGATTGACAACTGATTGTTGAGGACTGAGGGCTGAAGGTTGAGGATTCAGGATTGAGGATTCAGGATTGTGGATTGAGGATTGAGGATTGAGAATTGAAGATTGAGGATTGAGTATTGGGGGTTGTGGATTGAGGACGAGGTCTGAGGGTTGAGTATTGATGTTTGAGGTCTGAGGATTGAGGGTTGAGGATTGAGAATTGAGGATTGAGGATTGAAGATTGAGGATTGGGTCCTGAGGATTGAAGAATGAGGATTGAGTATTGAGTATTGAGGATTGAGGATTGAGGATTGAGGATTGAAGATTGAGGATTAGGTATTGAGAATTGAAGAATGAGGATTGAGTATTGAGTATTGAGGATTGAGGATTGAAGATTGAGTATTGAGGATTGAAGATTGACGATTGAGGATTGAGGATTGAGGATTGAGGATTGAAGATTGAGTATTGAGGATTGAAGGTTGACGATTGAGGATTGAGGATTGGGGAATGAGGATTGAGGATTGAGGATTGAGGATTGAAGATTGAGTATTGAGGATTGAAGATTGAGGACTGTGGATTGAGGATTGACGATTGAGGATTGAAGATTGAGGATTGAGGATTGAGGATTGAGGATTGAGGATTGAAGATTGAAGATTGAGGATTGGGTATTGAGGATTGAAGAATGAGGATTGAGTATTGAGTATTGAGAATTGAGGATTGAAGATTGAGTATTGAGGATTGAAGATTGACGATTGAGGATTGAGGATTGAGTATTGAGGATTGATGATTGAGGATTGGAGATTGAATATTGATGATTGAAGATTGAGGATCGAGGATTGAGGGTTGTGGATTGAGGACGAGGACTGAGGGTTGAGTATTGATGTTTGAGGTCTGAGGATGGAGGATTGAGGATTGAGAATTGAGGATTGAGGATTGAGGATTGAGGATTGAGGATTGGGTGCTGAGGATAGAAGAATGAGGATTGAGTATTGAGGATTGAGGATTGAGGATTGAAGATTGCGTATTGAGGATTGAATATTGCGGATTGAGGATTGAGGATTGAGCATTGAGGATTGAGGATTGCGGATAGAAGATTGAGGATTGGGTATTGCGGATTGAACATTGAGGATTGAGGATTGAGGATTGAGGATTGAGGACTGAAGATTGAATATTGATGATTGAATATTGAGGATTGAGGATTGATGGTTGTGGATTGAGGACGAGGACTGAGGGTTGAGTATTGCTGTTTGAGGTCTGAGGATTCAGGATTGAGGATTGAGAATTGAGGATTGAGGATTGAGGATTGAAGATTGAGAATTGGGTATTCAGGATTGAAGAATGAGGATTGAGGATTGAGGATTGAGTATTGAGGATTGAAGACTGAGTGTTGAGGGTTGAGTGATGAGAATTGATGTTTGTGGATAGAGATTTGAAGATTGCAGATTGAGTATTGAGTATTGAAAACTGTGCATTGATGATATTCTCTTGAGGATTGGGGATTGACAACTGATTGTTGAGTACTGAGGGCTGAAGGTTGAGGATTCAGGATTGAGGATTCAGGATTGTGGATTGAGGATTGAGGATTGAGAATTGAAGATTGAGGATTGAGTATTGGGGGTTTTGGATTGAGGACGAGGACTGAGGGTTGAGTATTGATGTTTGAGGTCTGAGGATTGAGGGTTGAGGATTGAGAATTGAGGATTGAGGATTGAAGATTGAGGATTGGGTTCTGAGGATTGAAGAATTAGCATTGAGTATTGAGTATTGAGGATTGAGGATTGAGGATTGAGGATTGAAGATTGAGGATTAGGTATTGAGAATTGAAGAATGAGGATTGAGTATTGAGTATTGAGGATTGAGGATTGAAGATTGAGTATTGAGGATTGAAGATTGACGATTGAGGATTGAGGATTGAGGATTGAGGATTGAGGATTGAGGATTGAGGATTGAAGATTGAGTATTGGGTATTGAAGATTGAGGATTGAGGATTGAGGGTTGTGGATTGAGGATTGAAGATTGAGTACTGAGGATTGAAGATTAAGATTGAGGATTGAGGATTGAGGATTGAGGATTGAGGATTGAGGATTGAAGATTGAGTATTGAGGATTGAAGATTGAGGATTGAGGATTGAGGATTGAGGATTGAAGATTGAGTATTGAGGATTGAAGATTGAGGATTGAGGATTGAGGATTGAGGATTGAGGATTGAGGATCGAGGATTGAGGATTGCGGATAGAAGATTGAGGATTGGGTATTGCGGATTGAACATTGAGGATTGAGGATTGAGGATTGAGGATTGAGGACTGAAGATTGAATATTGATGATTGAATATTGAGGATTGAGGATTGATGGTTGTGGATTGAGGACGAGGACTGAGGGTTGAGTATTGATGTTTGAGGTCTGAGGATTGAGGGTTGAGGATTGAGAATTGAGGATTGAGGATTGAAGATTGAGGATTGGGTACTGAGGATTGAAGAATGAGCATTGAGTATTGAGTATTGAGGATTGAGGATTGAGGATTGAGGGTTGAAGATTGAGGATTAGGTATTGAGAATTGAAGAATGAGGATTGAGTATTGAGTATTGAGGATTGAGGATTGAAGATTGAGTATTGAGGATTGAAGATTGACGATTGAGGATTGAGGATTGAGGATTGAGGATTGAGGATTGAGGATTGAGGATTGAAGATTGAGTATTGGGTATTGAAGATTGAGGATTGAGGATTGAGGATTGAGAATTGAGGATTGAGGATTGAGGATTGAAGACTGAGAATTGGGTATTGAGGATTGAAGAATGAGGATGGAGGATTGAGGATTGAGGATTGAGGATTGAAGACTGAGTGCTGAGGGTTGAGTGATGAGAATTGACGTTTGTGGATAGAGATTTGAAGATTGCAGGTTAAGTATTGAGTATTGAAGACTGTGAATTGATGATATTCTCTTGAGGATTGAGGATTGACAACTGATTGTTGAGGACTGAGGGCTGAAGGTTGAGGATTCAGGATTGAGGATTCAGGATTGTGGATTGAGGATTGAGGATTGAGAATTGAAGATTGAGGATTGAGTATTGGGGGTTGTGGATTGAGGACGAGGACTGAGGGTTGAGTATTGATGTTTGAGGTCTGAGGATTGAGGGTTGAGGATTGAGAATTGAGGATTGAGGATTGAAGATTGAGGATTGGGTATTGAGGATTGAAGAATGAGGATTGAGTACTGAGTATTTAGGATTGAGGATTGAAGATTGAGTATTGAGCATTGAATATTGACGCTTGAGGATTGAGGATTGAGGATTGAGGATTGAGGATTGAGGATTGAGGATTGAAGATTGAGTACTGAGGATTGAAAATTGAGGATTGAGGATTGAGGTTTGAGGATTGAGGATTGGAGATTGAGTACTGAGGATTGAAGATTAAGATTGAGGATTGATGATTGAGGATTGAGGATTGAAGGTTGAGGATTGGGGACTGAGTATTGAGGGTTGAGTGATGAGAATTGATGCTTGTGGATTGAGGTCTGAAGATTGCAGATTGAGTATTAAGTATTGAAAACTGTGAATTGAGGATATTCTATTGAGGATTGAGGATTGACAACTGATTGTTGAGGACTTAGGGCTGAAGATTGAGGATTCAGGGTTGAGGATTCAGGATTGAGGTTTGAGGACTGAGGATTGAGGATTGAGGATTGAGGATTGAGGATTGAGGATTGAAGACTGAGGATTGGGTATTGAAGATTGAACATTCAGGATTGAGTGTTGAGGATAGAGGATTGAGGATTGAGGATTGAAGGTTGAATATTAATGACTGAATATTGAGGATTGAGGATTGAGGGTTGTGGATTGAGGACGATGACTGAGGGTTGAGTATTGATGTTTGAAGTCTGAGGATTCAGGATTGAAGATTGAGTATTGAGGATAGAAGACTGAGGATTGAGGATTGTCGATTAAGGATTGAGGATGAGGTCTGAGGGTTGAGGATTGAGGTTTGAGGACTGAGGACTGAGGATTGAGAATTAGGAATTGAGTATTGAGGATTGAGGATTGAAGATTGAGGATTGGGTATTGAGGATTGAAGAATGAGGATTGAGGATTGAGGATTGAGGATTGAGAATTGAAGATTGAGTATTGAGGATTGAGGATTGAGGATTGAGGATTGAAGATTGAGGATTAGGTACTGAGAATTGAAGAATGAGGATTGAGTATTGAGTATTGAGGATTGAGGATTGAAGATTGAGTATTGAGGATTGAAGATTGGCGATTGAGGATTGAGGATTGAGGATTGAGGATTGAGGATTGAGGATTGAGGATTGATGATTGAGTATTGGGTATTGAAGCTTGAGGATTGAGGATTGAGGATTGTGGATTGAGGATTGAAGATTGAGTACTGAGGATTGAAGATTAAGATTGAGGATTGAGGATTGAGGATTGAGGATTGAGGATTGAGGATTGCGGATAGAAGATTGAGGATTGGGTATTGCGGATTGAACATTGAGGATTGAGGATTGAGCATTGAGGATTGAGGACTGAAGATTGAATATTGATGATTGAATATTGAGGATTGAGGATTGATGGTTGTGGATTGAGGACGAGGACTGAGGGTTGACTACTGCTGTTTGAGGTCTGAGGATTGAGGATTGAGGATTGAGAATTGAGGATTGAGGATTGAGGATTGAAGATTGAGAATTGGGTATTGAGGATTGAAGAATGAGGATTGAGGATTGAGGATTGAGGATTGAGGATTGAAGACTGAGTGCTGAGGGTTGAGTGATGAGAATTGATGTTTGTGGATAGAGATTTGAAGATTGCAGATTGAGTATTGAGTATTGAAGACTGTGAATTGATGATATTCTCTTGAGGATTGAGGATTGACAACTGATTGTTGAGGACTGAGGGCTGAAGGTTGAGGATTCAGGATTGAGGACTGAGGATTGAGGATTGAGGATTGAGGATTGAGGATTGAGGATTGAAGGTTGAGTACTGAGGATTGAAGATTGAGGATTGAGGATTGAGGTTTGAGGATTGAGGATTGAAGACTGAGGATTGGGTACTGAGGATTGAACATTGAGGATTGAGTGTTGAGGATAGAGGATTGAGGATTGAGGATTGAAGGTTGAATATTAATGACTGAATATTGAGGATAGAGGATTGAGGGTTGTGGATTGAGGACGAGGACTGAGGGTTGAGTATTGATGTTTGAAGTCTGAGGATTCAGGATTGAAGATTGAGTATTGAGGATTGAGGATTCAGGATTGAGGATTGAAGATTGAGTACTGAGGATTGAAGATTAAGATTGAGGATTGAGGGTTGAGGATTGAGGATTGAGGATTGAGGATTGAAGATTGAGGATTGCGTATTGAGGATAGAACATTGAGGATTGAGTATTGAGTATTGAGGATTGAGGATTGAGGATTGAGGATTGAAGATTGAATATTGATGATTGAAGATTGAGGATCGAGGATTGACGGTTGTGGATTGAGTACGAGGACTGAGGGTTGAGTATTGATGGTTGAGGTCTGAGGATTGAGGATTGAGGATTGAGGATTGATGATTGAGGATTCAGGATTGAGGATTGAAGATTGAGGATTGGGTATTGAGGATTGAAGAATGAGGATTGAGGATTGAGGGTTGAGGATTGAGGATTGAAGATTGAGTATTGAGGATTGAAGGTTGACGATTGAGGATTGAGGATTGAGGATTGAGGATTGAGGATTGAGGATTGAGGATGGTAGATTGAGTATTGAGGATTGAAGATTGAGGATTGTGGATTGAGGATTGAGGATTGAGGGTTGAGGATTGAGGATTGAAGATTGAGTACTGAGGATTGAAAATTGAGGATTGAGGATTGAGGTTTGAGGATTGAGGATTGAAGATTGAGGATTGAGGATTGTCGATTAAGGATTGAGGATGAGGGCTGAGTGTTGAGGATTGAGGTTTGAGGACTGAGGACTGAGGATTGAAGAATGAGGATTGAGGATTGAGGATTGAGGATTGAGGATTGAAGATTGAGTATTGAGGATTGACGATTGAGGATTGATGATTGAGGATTGAAGATTGAGGACTGAGTGTTGAGGGTTGTGTGATGAGAATTGATGTTTGTGGATTGAGATTTGAAGATTGAAGAATAGGGATTGAGTATTGAAAACTGTGTATTGAGGATATTCTATGGAGGACTGAGGATTGACAATTGATTGTTGAGGTGCTGAGGGCTGAAGATTGAGGTTTCAGGATTGAGGATTAGGGATTGAGTTTTGAGGACGGAGGATTGATGGTTGAGGGTTGTGCGTTGAATATTGAGGGTTGAGTGATGAGAATTGATGTTTGTGGATAGAGATTTGAAGATTGCAGGCTGAGTATTGAGTATTGAAACCTGTAAATTGAGGATATTCTATTGACGATTGAGGATTCACAACTGATTGTTGAAGTCTGAGGGCTGAATATTGGGGGTTCAGGATAGTGGATTCAGGGTTGAGGTTTGACGACTGAAGAATGAGGATTGAGGATTGAAGATTGAGTACTGAGGATTGAAGATTAAGATTGAGGATTGAGGATTGAGGATTGAGGATTGAGGATTGAGGATTGAAGATTGAGGATTGCGTATTGAGGATAGAACATTGAGGATTGAGGATTTAGTATTGAGGACTGAGGATTGAGGATTGAAGATTGAATATTGATGATTGAGATTGAGGATCGAGGATTGAGGGTTGTGGGTTGAGGACGAGGACTGAGTGTTGAGTATTGATGTTTGAGGTCTGAGGATTGAGGATTGAGGATTGAGGATTGAGGGTTGAGGATTGAGGATTCACGATTGAGGATTGAAGATTGAGGATTGGCTATTGAAGATTGAAGAATGAGGATTGAGGGTTGAGGGTTGAGGATTGAGGATTGAAGATTGAGTATTGAGGATTGAGGATTGAAGATTGAGTATTGAGGATTGAATATTGAGGATTGAGGATTGAGGATTGAGCATTGAGGATTGAGGATTGCGGATAGAAGATTGAGGATTGGGTATTGCGGATTGAACATTGAGGATTGAGGATTGAGGATTGAGGATTGAGGATTGAGGATTGAGGATTGAAGATTGAGTATTGGGTATTGAAGATTGAGGATTGAGGATTGAGGATTGTGGATTGAGGATTGATGATTGAGTACTGAGGATTGAAGATTAAGATTGAGGATTGAGGATTGAGGATTGAGGATTGAGGATTGAGGATTGAGGATTGAGGATTGAAGATTGAGTATTGAGGATCGAAGATTGAGGATTGAGGATTGATGATTGAGGATTGAGGATTGAAGATTGAGGATTGGGGACTGAGTATTGAGGGTTGAGTGATGAGAATTGATGCTTGTGGATTGAGGTCTGAAGATCGCAGATTGAGTATTAAGTATTGAAAACTGTGAATTGAGGATATTCTATTGAGGATTGAGGATTGACAACTGATTGTTGAGGACTTAGGGCTGAAGATTGAGGATTCAGGGTTGAGGATTCAGGATTGAGGTTTGAGGACTGAGGATTGAGGATTGAGGATTCAGGATTGAGGATTGAGGATTGAAGACTGAGGATTGGGTATTGAGGATTGAACATTGAGGATTGAGTGTTGATGATAGAGGATTGAGGATTGAGGATTGAAGGTTGAATATTAATGACTGAATATTGAGGATTGAGGATTGAGGGTTGTGGATTGAGGACTAGGACTGAGGGTTGAGTATTGATGTTTGAGGACTGAGGACTGAGGATTGAGAATTAACAATTGAGGATTGAGGATTGAGGATTGAAGATTGAGGCTTGGGTATTGAGGATTGAAGAATGAGGATTGAGGATTGAGGATTGAGGATTCAGGATTGAAGATTGAGTATTGAGCATTGAAGCCTGACGATTGAGGATTGAGGATTGAGGATTGAGGATTGAGGATGGAGGATTGAAGATTGAGTATTGAGGATTGAAGATTGAGGATCGAGGATTGAGGATTGAGGATTGAGGATAGAGGATTGAAGAATGAGGATTGAGGATTGAGGATTGAGGATTGAGGATTGAAGACTGAGTATTGAGGATTGAAGATTGAGGATTGAGGAGTGAGTATTGAAGATTGAGGATTTGGGACTGAGGATTGAAGATTGGGGTTTGAGGATTGAGGATTGAGGATTGAGGATTGAGGGTTGAGGAATGAAGATTAAGATTGAGGATTGAGGATTGAGGATTGAGGATTGAGGATTGAGGATTGAGGATTGAGGATTGAAGATTGAGGATTGCGTATTGAGGATAGAACATTGAGGATTGAGTATTGAGTATTGAGGATTGAGGATTGAGGATAGAAGATTGAGGATTGAGGATTGTCGATTAAGGATTGAGGATGAGGGCTGAGGGTTGAGGATTGAGGTTTGAGGACTGAGGACTGAGGATTGAAGAATGAGGATTGAGGATTGGGGATTGAGGATTGAGGATTGAAGATTGAGTATTGAGGATTGACGATTGAGGATTGATGATTGAGGATTGAAGATTGAGGACTGAGTGTTGAGGGTTGAGTGATGAGAATTGATGTTTGTGGATTGAGATTTGAAGATTGAAGAATAGGGATTGAGTGTTGAAAACTGTGAATTGAGGATATTCTATGTAGGACTGAGGATTGACAATTGATTGTTGAGGACTGAGGGCTGAAGATTGAGGATTCAGGATTGAGGATTAGGGATTGAGTTTTGAGGACTGAGGATTGATGTTTGAGGGTTGTGCGTTGAATATTGAGGGTGGAGTGATGAGAATTGATGTTTGTGGATAGAGATTTGAAGATTGCAGGCTGAGTATTGAGTATTGAAACCTGTGAATTGAGGATATTCTATTGACGATTGAGGATTCACAACTGATTGTTGAAGTCTGAGGGCTGAATATTGGGGGTTCAGGATTGTGGATTCAGGATTGAGGTTTGAGGACTGAGGAATGAGGATTGAGGATTGAAGATTGAGTACTGAGGATTGAAGATTAAGATTGAGGATTGAGGATTGAGGATTGAGGATTGAGGATTGAGGATTGAAGATTGAGGATTGCGTATTGAGGATAGAACATTGAGGATTGAGGAATTAGTATTGAGGACTGAGGATTGAGGATTGAAGATTGAATATTGATGATTGAGATTGAGGATCGAGGATTGAGGGTTGTGGGTTGAGGACGAGGACTGAGTGTTGAGTATTGATGTTTGAGGTCTGAGGATTGAGGATTGAGGATTGAGGATTGAGGGTTGAGGATTGAGGATTGAGGATTGAGGATTGAAGATTGAGTACTGAGGATTGAAAATTGAGGATTGAGGATTGAGGTTTGAGGATTGAGGATTGAAGATTGAGGATTGAGGATTGTCGATTAAGGATTGAGGATGAGGGCTGAGTGTTGAGGATTGAGGTTTGAGGACTGAGGACTGAGGATTGAAGAATGAGGATTGAGGATTGAGGATTGAGGATTGAGGATTGAAGATTGAGTATTGAGGATTGACGATTGAGGATTGATGATTGAGGATTGAAGATTGAGGACTGAGTGTTGAGGGTTGTGTGATGAGAATTGATGTTTGTGGATTGAGATTTGAAGATTGAAGAATAGGGATTGAGTATTGAAAACTGTGTATTGAGGATATTCTATGGAGGACTGAGGATTGACAATTGATTGTTGAGGTGCTGAGGGCTGAAGATTGAGGTTTCAGGATTGAGGATTAGGGATTGAGTTTTGAGGACGGAGGATTGATGGTTGAGGGTTGTGCGTTGAATATTGAGGGTTGAGTGATGAGAATTGATGTTTGTGGATAGAGATTTGAAGATTGCAGGCTGAGTATTGAGTATTGAAACCTGTGAATTGAGGATATTCTATTGACGATTGAGGATTCACAACTGATTGTTGAAGTCTGAGGGCTGAATATTGGGGGTTCAGGATAGTGGATTCAGGGTTGAGGTTTGACGACTGAAGAATGAGGATTGAGGATTGAAGATTGAGTACTGAGGATTGAAGATTAAGATTGAGGATTGAGGATTGAGGATTGAGGATTGAGGATTGAGGATTGAAGATTGAGGATTGCGTATTGAGGATAGAACATTGAGGATTGAGGATTTAGTATTGAGGACTGAGGATTGAGGATTGAAGATTGAATATTGATGATTGAGATTGAGGATCGAGGATTGAGGGTTGTGGGTTGAGGACGAGGACTGAGTGTTGAGTATTGATGTTTGAGGTCTGAGGATTGAGGATTGAGGATTGAGGATTGAGGGTTGAGGATTGAGGATTCAGGATTGAGGATTGAAGATTGAGGATTGGCTATTGAAGATTGAAGAATGAGGATTGAGGGTTGAGGGTTGAGGATTGAGGATTGAAGATTGAGTATTGAGGATTGAAAGTTGACGATTGAGGATTGAGGATTGAGGATTGAGGATTGAGGATTGAGGATTGAGGATTGAAGATTGAGTATTGAGGATTGAAGATTGAGGATTGTGGATTGAGGATTGACGATTGAGGATTGAAGATTGAGGATTGAGGATTGAGGATTGAAGATTGAGGATTGAGGATTGAGGATTGAGCATAGAAGATTGAGGATTCGGTATTGAGGATTGAAGAATGAGGATTGAGTATTGAGTATTGAGGATTGAGGATTGAAGATTGAGTATCGAGGATTGAAGATTGACGATTGAGGATTGAGGATTGAGGATAGAAGGTTGAGCTTTGGGGATTGAAGATTGAGGGTTGAGGATTGAGGATTGAGGATTGGGGATTGAAGATTGAGTATTGAGGATTGAAGATTGAGGATTGAGTATTGAGTATTGAGGATTGAGGATTGAAGATTGAGTACTGAGGATTGAAGATTAAGATTGAGGATTGAGGGTTGAGGATTGAGGATTGAGGATTGAGGATTGAAGATTGAGGATTGCGTATTGAGGATAGAACATTGAGGATTGAGTATTGAGTATTGAGGATTGAGGATTGAGGATTGAAGATTGAATATTGATGATTGAAGGTTGAGGATCGAGGATTGAGGGTTGTGGATTGAGTACGAGGACTGAGGGTTGAGTATTGATAGGTGAGGTCTGAGGATTGAGGATTGAGGATTGAGGATTGAGGATTGATGATTGAGGATTCAGGATTGAGGATTGAAGATTGAGGATTGGGTATTGAGGATTGAAGAATGAGGATTGAGGATTGAGGGTTGAGGATTGAGGATTGAAGATTGAGTATTGAGGATTGAAGGTTGACGATTGAGGATTGAGGATTGAGGATTGAGGATTGAGGATTGAGGATTGAGGATGGTAGATTGAGTATTGAGGATTGAAGATTGAGGATTGTGGATTGAGGATTGACGATTGAGGATTGAAGATTGAGGATTGAGGATTGAGGATTGAGGATTGAGGATTGGAGATTGAGTACTGAGGATTGAAGATTAAGATTGACGATTGAGGATTGATGTTTGAGGTCTGAGGATTGAGGATTGAGGATTGAGGATTGAGGGTTGAGGATTGAGGATTCAGGATTGAGGATTGAAGATTGAGGATTGGGTATTGAGGATTGAAGAATGCGGATTGAGGATTGAGGGTTGAGGATTGAGGATTGAAGATTGAGTATTGAGGATTGAAGGTTGACGATTGAGGATTGAGGATTGGGGAATGAGGATTGAGGATTGAGTATTGAGGATTCAAGATTGAGTATTGAGGATTGAAGATTGAGGACTGTGGATTGAGGATTGACGATTGAGGATTGAAGATTGAGGATTGAGGATTGAGGATTGAGGATTGAGGATTGAAGATTGAGGATTGGGTATTGAGGATTGAAGAATGAGGATTGAGTATTGAGTATTGAGGATTGAGGATTGAAGATTGAGTATTGAGGATTGAAGATTGACGATTGAGGATTGAGGATTGAGTATTGAGGATTGATGATTGAGGATTGGAGATTGAATATTGATGATTGAAGATTGAGGATCGAGGATTGAGGGTTGTGGATTGAGGACGAGGACTGAGGGTTGAGTATTGATGTTTGAGGTCTGAGGATTGAGGATTGAGGATTGCGAATTGAGGATTGAGGATTGAGGATTGAGGATTGAGGATTGGGTGCTGAGGATTGAAGAATGAGGATTGAGTATTGAGGATTGAGGATTGAGGATTGAAGATTGAGTATTGAGGATTGAATATTGAGGATTGAGGATTGAGGATTGAGCATTGAGGATTGAGGATTGCGGATAGAAGATTGAGGATTGGGTATTGCGGATTGAACATTGAGGATTGAGGATTGAGGATTGAGGATTGAGGACTGAAGATTGAATATTGATGATTGAATATTGAGGATTGAGGATTGATGGTTGTGGATTGAGGACGAGGACTGAGGGTTGAGTATTGCTGTTTGAGGTCTGAGGATTCAGGATTGAGGATTGAGAATTGAGGATTGAGGATTGAGGATTGAAGATTGAGAATTGGGTATTCAGGATTGAAGAATGAGGATTGAGGATTGAGGATTGAGTATTGAGGATTGAAGACTGAGTGTTGAGGGTTGAGTGATGAGAATTGATGTTTGTGGATAGAGATTTGAAGATTGCAGATTGAGTATTGAGTATTGAAAACTGTGAATTGATGATATTCTCTTGAGGATTGGGGATTGACAACTGATTGTTGAGTACTGAGGGCTGAAGGTTGAGGATTCAGGATTGAGGATTCAGGATTGTGGATTGAGGATTGAGGATTGAGAATTGAAGATTGAGGATTGAGTATTGGGGGTTTTGGATTGAGGACGAGGACTGAGGGTTGAGTATTGATGTTTGAGGTCTGAGGATTGAGGGTTGAGGATTGAGAATTGAGGATTGAGGATTGAAGATTGAGGCTTGGGTACTGAGGATTGAAGAATGAGCATTGAGTATTGAGTATTGAGGATTGAGGATTGAGGATTGAGGATTGAAGATTGAGGATTAGGTATTGAGAATTGAAGAATGAGGATTGAGTATTGAGTATTGAGGATTGAGGATTGAAGATTGAGTGTTGAGGATTGAAGATTGACGATTGAGGATTGAGGATTGAGGATTGAGGATTGAGGATTGAGGATTGAGGATTGAAGATTGAGTATTGGGTATTGAAGATTGAGGATTGAGGATTGAGGATTGTGGATTGAGGATTGAAGATTGAGTACTGAGGATTGAAGATTAAGATTGAGGATTGAGGATTGAGGATTGAGGATTGAGGATCGAGGATTGAAGATTGAGTATTGAGGATTGAAGATTGAGGATTGAGGATTGAGGATTGAGGATTGAAGATTGAGTATTGAGGATTGAAGATTGAGGATTGAGGATTGAGGATTGAGGATTGAGGATTGAGGATCGAGGATTGAGGATTGCGGATTGAAGATTGAGGATTGGGTATTGCGGATTGAACATTGAGGATTGAGGATTGAGGATTGAGGATTGAGGACTGAAGATTGAATATTGATGATTGAATATTGAGGATTGAGGATTGATGGTTGTGGATTGAGGACGAGGACTGAGGGTTGAGTATTGATGTTTGAGGTCTGAGGATTGAGGGTTGAGTATTGAGAATTGAGGATTGAGGATTGAAGATTGAGGATTGGGTACTGAGGATTGAAGAATGAGCATTGAGTATTGAGTATTGAGGATTGAGGATTGAGGATTGAGGATTGAAGATTGAGGATTAGGTATTGAGAATTGAAGAATGAGGATTGAGTATTGAGTATTGAGGATTGAGGATTGAAGATTGAGTATTGAGGATTGAAGATTGACGATTGAGGATTGAGGATTGAGGATTGAGGATTGAGGATTGAGGATTGAGGATTGAAGATTGAGTATTGGGTATTGAAGATTGAGGATTGAGGATTGAGGATTGAGAATTGAGGATTGAGGATTGAGGATTGAAGACTGAGTATTGAGGATTGAAGATTGAGGATTGAGGAGTGAGTATTGAAGATTGAGGATTTGGGACTGAGGATTGAAGATTGGGGTTTGAGGATTGAGGATTGAGGATTGAGGATTGAGGGTTGAGGAATGAAGATTAAGATTGAGGATTGAGGATTGAGGATTGAGGATTGAGGATTGAGGATTGAGGATTGAGGATTGAAGATTGAGGATTGCGTATTGAGGATAGAACATTGAGGATTGAGTATTGAGTATTGAGGATTGAGGGTTGAGGATAGAAGATTGAGGATTGAGGATTGTCGATTAAGGATTGAGGATGAGGGCTGAGGGTTGAGGATTGAGGTTTGAGGACTGAGGACTGAGGATTGAAGAATGAGGATTGAGGATTGAGGATTGAGGATTGAGGATTGAAGATTGAGTATTGAGGATTGACGATTGAGGATTGATGATTGAGGATTGAAGATTGAGGACTGAGTGTTGAGGGTTGAGTGATGAGAATTGATGTTTGTGGATTGAGATTTGAAGATTGAAGAATAGGGATTGAGTATTGAAAACTGTGAATTGAGGATATTCTATGGAGGACTGAGGATTGACAATTGATTGTTGAGGACTGAGGGCTGAAGATTGAGGATTCAGGATTGAGGATTAGGGATTGAGTTTTGAGGACTGAGGATTGATGGTTGAGGGTTGTGCGTTGAATATTGAGGGTTGAGTGATGAGAATTGATGTTTGTGGATAGAGATTTGAAGATTGCAGGCTGAGTATTGAGTATTGAAACCTGTGAATTGAGGATATTCTATTGACGATTGAGGATTCACAACTGATTGTTGAAGTCTTAGGGCTGAATATTGGGGGTTCAGGATTGTGGATTCAGGATTGAGGTTTGAGGACTGAGGAATGAGGATTGAGGATTGAAGATTGAGTACTGAGGATTGAAGATTAAGATTGAGGATTGAGGATTGAGGATTGAAGATTGAGGATTGCGTATTGAGGATAGAACATTGAGGATTGAGGAATTAGTATTGAGGACTGAGGATTGAGGATTGAAGATTGAATATTGATGATTGAGATTGAGGATCGAGGATTGAGGGCTGTGGGTTGAGGACGAGGACTGAGTGTTGAGTATTGATGTTTGAGGTCTGAGGATTGAGGATTGAGGATTGAGGATTGAGGGTTGAGGATTGAGGATTCAGGATTGAGGATTGAAGATTGAGGATTGGGTATTGAGGATTGAAGAATGCGGATTGAGGATTGAGGGTTGAGGATTGAGGATTGAAGATTGAGTATTGAGGATTGAAGGTTGACGATTGAGGATTGAGGATTGGGGAATGAGGATTGAGGATTGAGTATTGAGGATTCAAGATTGAGTATTGAGGATTGAAGATTGAGGACTGTGGATTGAGGATTGACGATTGAGGATTGAAGATTGAGGATTGAGTATTGAGGATTGAGGATTGAGGATTGAAGATTGAGGATTGGGTATTGAGGATTGAAGAATGAGGATTGAGTATTGAGTATTGAGGATTGAGGATTGAAGATTGAGTATTGAGGATTGAAGATTGACGATTGAGGATTGAGGATTGAGTATTGAGGATTGATGATTGAGGATTGGAGATTGAATATTGATGATTGAAGATTGAGGATCGAGGATTGAGGGTTGTGGATTGAGGACGAGGACTGAGGGTTGAGTATTGATGTTTGAGGTCTGAGGATTGAGGATTGAGGATTGAGAATTGAGGATTGAGGATTGAGGATTGAGGATTGAGGATTGGGTGCTGAGGATTGAAGAATGAGGATTGAGTATTGAGGATTGAGGATTGAGGATTGAAGATTGAGTATTGAGGATTGAATATTGAGGATTGAGGATTGAGGATTGAGCATTGAGGATTGAGGATTGCGGATAGAAGATTGAGGATTGGGTATTGCGGATTGAACATTGAGGATTGAGGATTGAGGATTGAGGATTGAGGACTGAAGATTGAATATTGATGATTGAATATTGAGGATTGAGGATTGATGGTTGTGGATTGAGGACGAGGACTGAGGGTTGAGTATTGCTGTTTGAGGTCTGAGGATACAGGATTGAGGATTGAGAATTGAGGATTGAGGATTGAGGATTGAAGATTGAGAATTGGGTATTCAGGATTGAAGAATGAGGATTGAGGATTGAGGATTGAGTATTGAGGATTGAAGACTGAGTGTTGAGGGTTGAGTGATGAGAATTGATGTTTGTGGATAGAGATTTGAAGATTGCAGATTGAGTATTGAGTATTGAAAACTGTGAATTGATGATATTCTCTTGAGGATTGGGGATTGACAACTGATTGTTGAGTACTGAGGGCTGAAGGTTGAGGATTCAGGATTGAGGATTCATGATTGTGGATTGAGGATTGAGGATTGAGAATTGAAGATTGAGGATTGAGTATTGGGGGTTTTGGATTGAGGACGAGGACTGAGGGTTGAGTATTGATGTTTGAGGTCTGAGGATTGAGGGTTGAGGATTGAGAATTGAGGATTGAGGATTGAAGATTGAGGCTTGGGTACTGAGGATTGAAGAATGAGCATTGAGTATTGAGTATTGAGGATTGAGGATTGAGGATTGAGGATTGAAGATTGAGGATTAGGTATTGAGAATTGAAGAATGAGGATTGAGTATTGAGTATTGAGGATTGAGGATTGAAGATTGAGTATTGAGGATTGAAGATTGACGATTGAGGATTGAGGATTGAGGATTGAGGATTGAGGATTGAGGATTGAGGATTGAAGATTGAGTATTGGGTATTGAAGATTGAGGATTGAGGATTGAGGATTGTGGATTGAGGATTGAAGATTGAGTACTGAGGATTGAAGATTAAGATTGAGGATTGAGGATTGAGGATTGAGGATTGAGGATTGGGGATTGAAGATTGAGTATTGAGGATTGAAGATTGAGGATTGAGGATTGAGGATTGAGGATTGAAGATTGAGTATTGAGGATTGAAGATTGAGGATTGAGGATTGAGGATTGAGGATTGAGGATTGAGGATCGAGGATTGAGGATTGCGGATAGAAGATTGAGGATTGGGTATTGCGGATTGAACATTGAGGATTGAGGATTGAGGATTGAGGATTGAGGACTGAAGATTGAATATTGATGATTGAATATTGAGGATTGAGGATTGATGGTTGTGGATTGAGGACGAGGACTGAGGGTTGAGTATTGATGTTTGAAGTCTGAGGATTGAGGGTTGAGTATTGAGAATTGAGGATTGAGGATTGAAGATTGAGGATTGGGTACTGAGGATTGAAGAATGAGCATTGAGTATTGAGTATTGAGGATTGAGGATTGAGGATTGAGGATTGAAGATTGAGGATTAGGTATTGAGAATTGAAGAATGAGGATTGAGTATTGAGTATTGAGGATTGAGGATTGGGGAATGAGGATTGAGGATTGAGTATTGAGGATTCAAGATTGAGTATTGAGGATTGAAGATTGAGGACTGTGGATTGAGGATTGACGATTGAGGATTGAAGATTGAGGATTGAGGATTGAGGATTGAGGATGGAGGATTGAAGATTGAGTATTGAGGATTGAAGATTGAGGATCGAGGACTGAGGATTGAGGATTGAGGATTGAGGATTGAAGAATGAGGATTGAGGATTGAGGATTGAGTATTGAGGATTGAAGACTGAGTATTGAGGATTGAAGACTGAGTATTGAGGATTGAAGATTGAGGATTGAGGAGTGAGTATTGAAGATTGAGGATTTGGGACTGAGGGCTGAAGATTGACGATTGAGGATTGAGGATTGAGGATTGAGGATTGAGGATTGAGGGTTGAGGATTGAAGATTGAGTATTGAGGATTGACGATTGAGGATTGAGGATTGAGTATTGACGATTGAGGATTGCAGACTGAGTATTGAGGATTGACGATGGGAGGATTGAGGATTGCGGATAGAAGATTGAGAATTGGGGACTGAGGATTCAAGATTGAGGATCGAAGATTGAGAATTGAGGATTGAAGATTGATAATTGAGGATTCAGGATTGAAGATTGAGTATTGAGGATAGAAGATTGAGGATTGAGAATTGTCGATTAAGGATTGAGGATGAGGTCTGAGGGTTGAGGATTGCGGTTTGAGGACTGAGGACTGAGGATTGAGGATTGAGAATTGAGGATTGAAGATTGAGGATTGCAGATTGAGGATTGGGTATTGAGGATTGAAGAATGAGGATTGAGGATTCAGGATTGAGGATTGAGGATTGAAGATTGAGTATTGAGCATTGAAGCCTGACGATTGAGGATTGAGGATTGAAGATTGAGGATTGAGTACTGAGTGTTCAATATTGATGTCTGAGGTCTGAGGATTGAGGATTGAGAATTGAGAATTGAGGATCGAAGATTGAAGATTGAGGATTGGGTATTGTGGATTGACGAATGAGGATTGAGGATTGCGGATTGAGGATTGAAGATTAAGTATTGAGGATTGAAGATTGAGGATTGAGGATTGAGGATTGATGATTAGGGATTGAGGATTGCGAATTGAAGATTCAGTATTAAGGATTGAAGATTCAAAATTGAGGATGAGGATTGAACATTGAGTACTGAGTGTTGAGGGTTGAGTGATGAGAATTTATGTTTCTGGATAGAGATTTGAAGATTGCAGATTGAGTATTGGGTATTGAAAACTGTGAATTGAGGATATTCTATTGAGGATTGAGGATTGACAACTGAATGTTGTGGACTGAGGGCTGAAGATTGTGGATTCAGGATTGAGGATTCAGAATTGAGGTTTGAGGACTGAGGATTGAGGATTGAAGATTGAGTATTGAGGATTGAAGATTGAGGGTTGAGGATTGAGGATTGAGGATTGAGGATGAGGGCTGAGGGTTGAGGATTGAGGTTTGAGGACTAAGGACAGAGGACTGAGGATTGAGGATTGAGGATTGAGGATAGAAGATTGAGTATTGAGGATTGAAGATTGACGATTGAGGATTGAGGACTGAGGATTGAGGATTGAGGGTTGAGGATTGAAGATTGAGTATTGAGGATTGACGATTGAGGATTGAGGATTGAGTATTGACGATTGAGGATTGCAGACTGAGTATTGAGGATTGACGATGGGAGGATTGAGGATTGCGGATAGAAGATTGAGAATTGGGGACTGAGGATTCAAGATTGAGGATCGAAGATTGAGAATTGAGTATTGAGTATTGAGGATTGAGGATTGAGGATTGAGGATTGAAGATTGAGGATTAGGTATTGAGAATTGAAGAATGAGGATTGAGTATTGAGTATTGAGGATTGAGGATTGAAGATTGAGTATTGAGGATTGAAGATTGACGATTGAGGATTGAGGATTGAGGATTGAGGATTGAGGATTGAGGATTGAGGATTGAAGATTGAGTATTGGGTATTGAAGATTGAGGGTTGAGGATTGAGGATTGAGAATTGAGGATTGAGGATTGAGGATTGAAGACTGAGAATTGGGTATTGAGGATTGAAGAATGAGGATGGAGGATTGAGGATTGAGGATTGAGGATTGAAGACTGAGTGCTGAGGGTTGAGTGATGAGAATTGACGTTTGTGGATAGAGATTTGAAGATTGCAGATTAAGTATTGAGTATTGAAGACTGTGAATTGATGATATTCTCTTGAGGATTGAGGATTGACAACTGATTGTTGAGGACTGAGGGCTGAAGGTTGAGGATTCAGGATTGAGGATTCAGGATTGTGGATTGAGGATTGAGGATTGAGAATTGAAGATTGAGGATTGAGTATTGGGGGTTGTGGATTGAGGACGAGGACTGAGGGTTGAGTACTGATTGTTGAGGTCTGAGGATTGAGGATTGAGGATTGAGGATTGATGATTGAGGATTCAGGATTGGGGATTGAAGATTGAGTATTGGGTATTGAGGATTGAAGAATGAGGATTGAGGATTGAGGGTTGAGGATTGAGGATTGAAGATTGAGTATTGAGGATTGAAGGTTGACGATTGAGGATTGAGGATTGAGGATTGAGGATTGAGGATTGAGGATTGAGGATTGAAGATTGAGTATTGAGGATTGAAGATTGAGGATTGTGGATTGAGGATTGACGATTGAGGATTGAAGATTGTGGATTGAGGATCGAGGATTGAGGATTGAGGATTGGAGATTGAGTTCTGAGGATTGAAGATTAAGATTGACGATTGAGGATTGAGGATTGAGGATTGAGGATTGAGGATTGAGGATTGAAGATTGAGGATTGCGTATTGAGGATAGAACATTGAGGATTGAGGATTGAGTATTGAGGATTGAGGATTGAGGATTGAAGATTGAATATTGATGATTGAAGATTGAGGATCGAGGATTGAGGGTTGTGGATTGAGGACGAGGACTGAGGGTTGAGTATTGATGTTTGAGGTCTGAGGATTGACGATTGAGGATTGAGAATTGAGGATTGAGGATTGAGGATTGAGGATTGAGGATTGGGTGTTGAGGATTGAAGAATGAGGATTGAGTATTGAGGATTGAGGATTGAGGATTGAAGATTGAGTATTGAGGATTGAGGATTGAGGATTGAGGATTGAAGATTGAGAATTAGGTACTGAGAATTGAAGAATGAGGATTGAGTATTGAGTATTGAGGATTGAGGATTGAAGATTGAGTATTGAGGATTGAAGATTGGCGATTGAGGATTGAGGATTGAGGATTGAGGATTGAGGATTGAGGATTGAGGATTGAAGATTGAGTATTGGGTATTGAAGCTTGAGGATTGAGGATTGAGGATTGTGGATTGAGGATTGAAGATTGAGTACTGAGGGTTGAAGATTAAGATTGATTATTGAGGATTGAGGATTGAGGATTGAGGATTGAGGATTCAAGATTGAGTATTGAGGATTGAAGATTGAGGATTGAGGTTTGAGGATTGAGGATTGAGGATTCAAGATTGAGTATTGAGGATTGAAGATTGAGGATTGAGGATTGAGGATTGAGAATTGAGGATTGAGGATTGAGGATTGCGGATAGAAGATTGAGGATTGGGTATTGCGGATTGAACATTGAGGACTGAGGATTGAGCATTGAGGATTGAGGACTGAAGATTGAATATTGATGATTGAATATTGAGGATTGAGGATTGATGGTTGTGGATTGAGGACGAGGACTGAGGGTTGACTACTGCTGTTTGAGGTCTGAGGATTGAGGATTGAGGATTGAGAATTGAGGATTGAGGATTGAGGATTGAAGATTGAGAATTGGGTATTGAGGATTGAAGAATGAGGATTGAGGATTGAGGATTGAGGATTGAGTACTGAAGACTGAGTGCTGAGGGTTGAGTGATGAGACTTGATGTTTGTGGATAGAGATTTGAAGATTGCAGATTGAGAATTGAGTATTGAAGACTGTGAATTCATGATATTCTCTTGAGGATTGAGGATTGACAACTGATTGTTGAGGACTGAGGGCTGAAGGTTGAGGATTCAGGATTGAGGATTCAGGATTGTGGATTGAGGATTGAGGATTGAGAATTGAAGATTGAGGATTGAGAATTGAGGATTGAGGATTGAGGATTGAAGATTGAGAATTGGGTATTGAGGATTGAAGAATGAGGATTGAGGATTGAGGATTGAGGATTGAGGATTGAAGACTGAGTGCTGAGGGTTGAGTGATGAGAATTGATGTTTGTGTATAGAGATTTGAAGATTGCAGATTGAGTATTGAGTATTGAAGACTGTGAATTGATGATATTCTCTTGAGGATTGAGGATTGACAACTGATTGTTGAGGACTGAGGGCTGAAGGTTGAGGATTCAGGATTGAGGATTGAGGATTGAGGATTGAGGATTGAGGATTGAGGATTGAGGATTGAAGGTTGAGTACTGAGGATTGAAGATTGAGGATTGAGGATTGAGGTTTGAGGATTGAGGATTGAAGACTGAGGATTGGGTACTGAGGATTGAACATTGAGGATTGAGTGTTGAGGGTAGAGGATTGAGGATTGAGGATTGAAGGTTGAATATTAATGACTGAATATTGAGGATAGAGGATTGAGGGTTGTGGATTGAGGACGAGGACTGAGGGTTGAGTATTGATGTTTGAAGTCTGAGGATTCAGGATTGAAGATTGAGTATTGAGGATTGAGGATTCAGGATTGAGGATTGAAGATTGAGTACTGAGGATTGAAGATTAAGATTGAGGATTGAGGGTTGAGGATTGAGGATTGAGGATTGAGGATTGAGGATTGAAGATTGAGGTTTGCGTATTGAGGATAGAACATTGAGGATTGAGTATTGAGTATTGAGGATTGGGGATTGAGGATTGAAGATTGAATATTGATGATTGAAGGTTGAGGATCGAGGATTGACGGTTGTGGATTGAGTACGAGGACTGTGGGTTGAGTATTGATGGTTGAGGTCTGAGGATTGAGGATTGAGGATTGAGGATTGATGATTGAGGATTCAGGATTGAGGATTGAAGATTGAGGATTGGGTATTGAGGATTGAAGAATGAGGATTGAGGATTGAGGGTTGAGGATTGAGGATTGAAGATTGAGTATTGAGGATTGAAGGTTGACGATTGAGGATTGAGGATTGAGGATTGAGGATTGAGGATTGAGGATTGAGGATGGTAGATTGAGTATTGAGGATTGAAGATTGAGGATTGTGGATTGAGGATTGAGGATTGAGGATTGAGGATTGAGGATTGAAGATTGAGTACTGAGGATTGAAAATTGAGGATTGAGGATTGAGGTTTGAGGATTGAGGATTGAAGATTGAGGATTGAGGATTGTCGATTAAGGATTGAGGATGAGGGCTGAGTGTTGAGGATTGAGGTTTGAGGACTGAGGACTGAGGATTGAAGAATGAGGATTGAGGATTGAGGATTGAGGATTGAGGATTGAAGATTGAGTATTGAGGATTGACGATTGAGGATTGATGATTGAGGATTGAAGATTGAGGACTGAGTGTTGAGGGTTGTGTGATGAGAACTGATGTTTGTGGATTGAGATTTGAAGATTGGATAATAGGGATTGAGTATTGAAAACTGTGTATTGAGGATATTCTATGGAGGACTGAGGATTGACAATTGATTGTTGAGGTGCTGAGGGCTGAAGATTGAGGTTTCAGGATTGAGGATTAGGGATTGAGTTTTGAGGACGGAGGATTGATGGTTGAGGGTTGTGCGTTGAATATTGAGGGTTGAGTGATGAGAATTGATGTTTGTGGATAGAGATTTGAAGATTGCAGGCTGAGTATTGAGTATTGAAACCTGTGAATTGAGGATATTCTATTGACGATTGAGGATTCACAACTGATTGTTGAAGTCTGAGGGCTGAATATTGGGGGTTCAGGATTGTGGATTCAGGGTTGAGGTTTGACGACTGAAGAATGAGGATTGAGGATTGAAGATTGAGTACTGAGGATTGAAGATTAAGATTGAGGATTGAGGATTGAGGATTGAGGATTGAGGATTGAGGATTGAAGATTGAGGATTGCGTATTGAGGATAGAACATTGAGGATTGAGGATTTAGTATTGAGGACTGAGGATTGAGGATTGAAGATTGAATATTGATGATTGAGATTGAGGATCGAGGATTGAGGGTTGTGGGTTGAGGACGAGGACAGAGTGTTGAGTATTGATGTTTGAGGTCTGAGGATTGAGGATTGAGGATTGAGGATTGAGGGTTGAGGATTGAGGATTCAGGATTGAGGATTGAAGATTGAGGATTGGCTATTGAAGATTGAAGAATGAGGATTGAGGTTTGAGGGTTGAGGATTGAGGATTGAAGATTGAGTATTGAGGATTGAAGGTTGACGATTGAGGATTGAGGATTGAGGATTGAGGATTGAGGATTGAGGATTGAGGATTGAAGATTGAGTATTGAGGATTGAATATTGAGGATTGTGGATTGAGGATTGACGATTGAGGATTGAAGATTGAGGATTGAGGATTGAGGATTGAGGATTGAGGATTCAAGATTGAGGATTGGGTGTTGAGGATTGAAGAATGAGGGTTGAGGATTGAGGATTGAGGATTGAAGATTGAGTATTGAGGATTGAAGATTGAGTATTGAGGATTGAATATTGAGGATTGAGGATTGAGGATTGAGCATTGAGGATTGAGGACTGCGGATAGAAGATTGAGGATTGGGTATTGCGGATTGAACATTGAGGATTGAGGATTGAGGATTGAGTATTGAGGACTGAAGATTGAATATTGATGATTGAATATTGAGGATTGAGGACTGATGGTTGTGGATTGAGGACGATGACTGAGGGTTGAGTATTGCTGTTTGAGGTCTGAGGATTGAGGATTGAGGATTGAGAATTGAGGATTGAGGATTGAGGATTGAAGATTGAGAATTGGGTATTCAGGATTGAAGAATGAGGATTGAGGATTCAGGATTGAGTATTGAGGATTGAAGACTGAGTGTTGAGGGTTGAGTGAAGAGAATTGATGTTTGTGGATAGAGATTTGAAGATTGCAGATTGAGTATTGAGTATTGAAAACTGTGAATTGATGATATTCTCTTAAGGATTGAGGATTGACAACTGATTGTTGAGGACTGAGGGCTGAAGGTTGAGGATTCAGGATTGAGGATTCAGGATTGTGGGTTGAGGATTGAGGATTGAGAATTGAAGATTGAGGATTGAGTATTGGGGGTTGAGGATTGAGGACGAGGACTGAGGGTTGAGTGTTGATGTTTGTGGTCTGAGGATTGAGGGTTGAGGATTGAGAATTGAGGATTGAGGATTGAAGATTGAGGATTGGGTACTGAGGATTGAAGAATGAGGATTGAGTATTGAGTATTAAGGATTGAGGATTGAGGATTGAGGATTGAAGATTGAGGATTAGGTATTGAGGATTGATGAATGAGGATTGAGTATTGAGTATTGAGGATTGAGGATTGAAGATTGAGTATTGAGGATTGAAGATTCACGATTGAGGATTGAGGATTGAGGATTGAGGATTGAGGATTGAGGATTGAGGATTGAAGATTGAGTATTGGGTATTGAAGATTGAGGATTGAGGATTGAGGATTGTGGATTGTGGATTGAAGATTGAGTACTGAGGATTGAAGATTAAGATTGAGGATTGAGGATTGAGGATTGAGGATTGAGGATTGAAGATTGAGGATTCGGTATTGAGGATTGAAGAATGAGGATTGAGGAGTGAGGACTGAGGATTGACGCTTGAGGATTAAGGGTTGAGGATGGAGGATTGAGGATTGAGGATTGCAGACTGAGTATCGAGGATTGACAATAGGAGGATTGAGGATTGAGGATAGAAGATTGAGAATTGGGGACTGAGGATTCAAGATTGAGGATCGAAGATTGAGAATTGAGGATTGAAGATTGATAATTGAGGATTGAGGATTGAGGATTGAGGAGTGAGGATTGAGGATTGAAGATTGAGTATTGAGGACTGAAGTCTGAGGATTGAGGATTGAGGATTGAGGATTGAGGATTGAAGATTGAGGATTGGGGATTGAGGATTGACGATTGAGGATTGCGCATTGGGGATTGAGAATTGAGTATTGAGGATTGAAGGTTGAGTATTGAGGATTGAAGATTGAGGATTGAGGATTGAGGATTGAGCATTGAGGATTGAAGACTGAGGATTGAGGAGTGAGTATTGAAGATTGAGGATTTGGGACTGAGGATTGAAGATTGAGGATTGAGGATTGAGGATTTTGGATTGAGGATTGAAGATTGAGTACTGATGATTGAAGATTAAGATTGAGGATTGAGGATTGAGGATTGAGGATTGAGGATTGAAGATTGAGGATTCGGTATTGAGGATTGAAGAATGAGGATTGAGGAGTGAGGACTGAGGATTGACGCTTGAGGATTGAGGGTTGAGGATGGAGGATTGAGGATTGAGGATTGCAGACTGAGTATAGAGGATTGACGATGGGAGGATTGAGGATTGAGGATAGAAGATTGAGAATTGGGGACTGAGGATTCAAGATTGAGGATCGAAGATTGAGAATTGAGGATGGAAGATTGATAATTGAGGATTGAGGATTGAGGATTGAGGAGTGAGGATTGAGGATTGAAGATTGAGTATTGAGGACTGAAGACTGAGGATTGAGGATTGAGGATTGAGGATTGAGGATTGAAGATTGAGGATTGGGGATTGAGGATTGACGATTGAGGATTGAGCATTGGGGATTGAGAATTGAGGATTGAGGATTGAAGGTTGAGTATTGAGGATTGAAGATTGAGGATTGACGATTGAGGATTGAGCATTGAGGATTGAAGACGGAGGATTGAGGAGTGAGTATTGAGGATTGAGGATTTGGGACTGAGGATTGAAGATTGAGGATTGAGGATTGAGGATTGAGGATTGAGGATTGAGGATTGAGGATTGAATATTGAGAATTGGGTATTGAGGATTGAAGAATCAGGATTGAGGATTGAGGATTGAGGATTGAGGATTGAAGATTGAGTATTGAGGATTGAAGATTGACGATTGAGGATTGAGGATTGAGGATTGAGGATTGAGGATTGAGGATTGAAGATTGAGTATCGAGGATTGAAGATTGAGGATTGAGGATTGAGGATTGAGGATTGAGGATTGAAGATTGAGGTTTGAGGGTTGAGGATTGAGGATTGAGGATTGAAGATTGAGGATTGGGTATTGAGGATTGAAGAATGAGGATTGAATATTGAGTGTTGAGGATTGAAGATTGAGATTGAGGATTGAGGATTGAGGATTGAGGATTGAGGATTGTGGGTTGAAGATTGAGGATTGCGTACTGAGGATAGAACATTGAGGATTGAGGATTGAGTGTTGAGGATTGAGGATTGAGGATTGAAGATTGAATATTGATGATTGAAGATTGAGGATTGAAGATTGAGGATTGGGTATTGAGGATTGTAGAATGAGGATTGAGTATTGAGGATTGAGGATTGAGGATTGAAGATTGAGTATTGAGGATTGAAGATTGACGATTGAGGATTGAGGATTGAGGATTGAGGATTGAGGATTGCGGATTGCAGATTGAGTATTGAGGATTGAAGGAAGAGGATTGAGGATTGAGGATTGAGGATTGAGGCTTGATGATTGAGTACTGAGGATTGAAGATTAAGATTGGGGATTGAGGATTGAGGATTGAGGATTGAGGATTGAGAATTGAAGATTGAGTATTGAGGATTGAAGATTGAGGATTGAGGATTGGGGATTGAGGATTGAGGATTGAAGATTGAGAACTGAGGATTGAAGATTAAGATTGAGGATTGAGGATTGAGGACTGAGGATTGAGGATTGAGGATTCAAGGTTCAGTATTGAGGATTGAAGATTGAGAATTGAGGATTGAGGATTGAGCGTTGAGGACTGAGTGTTGAGGGTTGAGTGATGAGAATTGATGTTTGTGGATAGAGATTTGAAGATTGCAGATTGAGTATTGAGTATTGAAAACTGTGAATTGAGTATATTATATTGAGGATTGAGGATTGACAACTGATTGTTGATGACTGAGGGCTGAAGATTGAGGATTCCGGATTGAGGATTCAGAATTGAAATTTGAGGACTGAGCATTGAGGATTGAAGATTGAGTATTGAGGATTGAAGATTGAGAATTGAGGATTGAGGATTGAGGATTGAAGATGAGGGCTGAGGGTTGAGGATTGAGGTTTGAGGACTGAGGACTGAGGATTGAGTATTGAGTATTGAGTATTGAGGATTGAGGATTGAAGATTGAGTATTGAGGATTGAAGATTGACGATTGAGGATTGAGGATTGAGGATTGAGGATTGAGGATTGAGGATTGAGGATTGAAGATTGAGTATTGAGGATTGAAGGTAGAGGATTGAGGATTGAGAATTGAGGATTGAGGCTTGATGATTGAGTACTGAGGATTGAAGATTAAGATTGGGGATTGAGGATTGAGGATTGAGGATTGAGGATTGAGGATTGAAGATTGAGTATTGAGGATTGAAGATTGAGGATTGAGGATTGAGGATTGAGGATTGAGGATTGAAGATTGAGTACTGAGGATTGAAGATTAAGATTGAGGATTGAGGATTGAGGACTGAGGATTGAGGATTGAGGATTCAAGGTTCAGTATTGAGGATTGAAGATTGAGAATTGAGGATTGAGGATTGAGCGTTGAGGACTGAGTGTTGAGGGTTGAGTGATGAGAATTGATGTTTGTGGATAGAGATTTGAAGATTGCAGATTGAGTATTGAGTATTGAAAACTGTGAATTGAGTATATTATATTGAGGATAGAGGATTGACAACTGATTGTTGAGGACTGAGGGCTGAAGATTGAGGATTCCGGATTGAAGATTCAGAATTGAAATTTGAGGACTGAGCATTGAGGATTGAAGATTGAGTATTGAGGATTGAAGATTGAGAATTGAGGATTGAGGATTGAGGATTGAGGATGAGGGCTGAGGGTTGAGGATTGAGGTTTGAGGACTGAGGACTGAGGATTGAGTATTGAGTATTGAGTATTGATAATAGAGGATTGAAGATTGAGTATTGAGGATTGAAGATTGACGATTGGGGATTGAGGATTGAGGATTGAGGATTGAGGATTGAGGATTGAGGATTGAAGATTGAGTATTGAGGATTGAAGGTAGAGGATTGAGGATTGAGAATTGAGGATTGAGGCTTGATGATTGAGTACTGAGGATTGAAGATTAAGATTGGGGATTGAGGATTGAGGATTGAGGATTGAGGATTGAGGATTGAAGATTGAGTATTGAGGATTGAAGATTGAGGACTGAGGATTGAGTGTTGAGGATTGAGGATTGAAGATTGAGTACTGAGGATTGAAGATTAAGATTGAGGATTGAGGATTGAGGACTGAGGATTGAGGATTGAGGATTGAAGGTTCAGTATTGAGGATTGAAGATTGAGAATTGACGATTGAGGATTGAGCGTTGAGGACTGAGTGTTGAGGGTTGAGTGATGAGAATTGATGTTTGTGGATAGAGATTTGAAGATTGCAGATTGAGTATTGAGTATTGAAAACTGTGAATTGAGTATATTCTATTGAGGATTGAGGCTTGACAACTGAATGTTGAGGACTGAGGGCTGAAGATTGAGGATTCCGAATTGAGGATTCAGAATTGAAATTTGAGGACCGAGCATTGAGGATTGAAGATTGAGTATTGAGGATTGAAGATTGAGAATTGAGGATTGAGGATTGAGGATTGAGGATGAGGGCTGAGGGTTGAGGATTGAGGTTTGAGGACTGAGGACTGAGGATTGAGGATTGAGAATTGAGGATTGAGGATTGAGGGTTGAAGATTGAGGATTGGGTATTGAGGATTGAAGAATGAGGATTGAGGATTGAGGATTGAGGATTGAGGATTGAGGATTGAAGATTGAGTATTGAGGATTGAAGGTTGACGATCGAGGATTGAGGATTGAGGATTGAGGATTGAAGATTGAGTACTGAGGATTGAAGATTAAGATTGAGGATTGAGGATTGAGGACTGAGGATTGAGGATTGACGATTGAAGGTTCAGTATTGAGGATTGAAGGTTGAGAATTGAGGATTGAGGATTGAACATTGAGGACTGAGTGTTGAGGGTTGAGTGATGAGAATTGATGTTTGTGGATACAGATTTGAAGATTGCAGATTGAGTATTGAGTATTGAAAACTGTGAATTGAGTATATTCTATTGAGGATTGAGGATTGACAACTGATTGTTGAGGTCTGAGGGCTGAAGATTGAGGGTTCCGGATTGAGGATTCAGAGTTGAAATTTGAGGACTGAGCATTGAGGATTGAAGATTGAGTATTGAGGATTGAAGATTGAGAATTGAGGATTGAGGATTGAGGACTGAGGATGAGGGCTGAGGGTTGATGATTGAGGTTTGAGGACTGAGGATTGAGGATTGAAGATTGAGTATTGAGGATTGAAGGTTGAGGATTGTGGATTGAGGATTGAGGATTGAGGCTTGAATATTGAGGATTGGGGACTGAGTGTTGAGGGTTGAGTGATGAGAATTGATGTTTGTGGATAGAGATTTGAAGATTGCAGGTTGAGTATTGAGTATTGAAAACTGTGAAATCATGATATTCTATTGAGGATTGAGGATGGACCACTGACTGTGGAGGACTGAGGGCTGAAGATTGAGGATTCAGGATTGGGGATTGAGGATTGAGGTTTGAGGACTGAGGATTGAGGATTGAGGATTGAGGATTGAGGATTGAGGGTTGAGGATTGAAGACTGACGATTGGGTATTGAGGATTGAACATTGAGGATTGAGGATTGAGGTTTGAGGTGTGAAGATTGAGAATTGATGATTGTGGATTGAACATTGAGGTCTGAGTGTTGAGGGTTGAATGATGAGAATTGATGTTTGTGGATAGAGATTTGAAGATTGCAGATTGAGTATTGAGTATTGAAAACTGTGAATTGAGTATATTCTATTGAGGATTGAGGATTGACGACTGATTGTTGAGGACTGAGGGCTGAAGATTGAGGGTTCCGGATTGAGGATTCAGAATTGAAATTTGAGGACTGAGCATTGAGGATTGAAGATTGAGTATTGAGGATTGAAGATTGAGAATTGAGGATTGAGGATTGAGGATTGAGGATGAGGTCTGAGGGTTGAGGATTGAGGTTTGAGGACTAAGGACAGAGGATTGAGGATTGAGGATTGAAGATTGAGGATTGGGTATTGAGGATCGAAGAATGAGGATTGAGGATTGAGGATTGAGGATTGACGATTGAATATTGAGTATTGAGGATTGAAGATTGACTATTGAGGATTGCGAATTGAGGATTGAGGATTGAGGATTGAGGATTGAAGATTGAGTATTGAGGATTGAAGGTTGAGGATTGTGGATTGAGCGTTGAGGATTGAGGCTTGAATATTGAGGATTGGGGACTGAGTGTTGAGGGTTGAGTAGATGAGAATTGATGTTTGTGGATAGAGATTTGAAGATTGCAGGTTGAGTATTGAGTATTGAAAACGGTGAAATCATGGTACTCTATTGAGGATTGAGGACGGACCACTGATTCTTGAGGACTGAGGGCTGAAGATTGAGGATTCAGGATTGAGGATTCAAGATTGAGGTCTGATGACTGAGTGTTCAGGGTTGAGTGATGAGAATTGATGTTTGTGGATAGAGATTTGAAGATTGCAGATTGAGTATTGAGTATTGAAAACTGTGAATTGAGTATATTATATTGAGGATAGAGGATTGACAACTGATTGTTGAGGACTGAGGGCTGAAGATTGAGGATTCCGGATTGAAGATTCAGAATTGAAATTTGAGGACTGAGCATTGAGGATTGAAGATTGAGTATTGAGGATTGAAGATTGAGAATTGAGGATTGAGGATTGAGGATTGAGGATGAGGGCTGAGGGTTGAGGATTGAGGTTTGAGGACTGAGGACTGAGGATTGAGTATTGAGTATTGAGTATTGAGGATTGAGGATTGAAGATTGAGTATTGAGGATTGAAGATTGACGATTGAGGATTGAGGATTGAGGATTGAGGATTGAGGATTGAGGATTGAGGATTGAAGATTGAGTATTGAGGATTGAAGGTAGAGGATTGAGGATTGAGAATTGAGGATTGAGGCTTGATGATTGAGTACTGAGGATTGAAGATTATGATTGGGGATTGAGGATTGAGGATTGAGGATTGAGGATTGATGATTGAGTATTGAGGATTGAAGATTGAGGATTGAGGATTGAGGGTTGAGGATTGAGGATTGAAGATTGAGTACTGAGGATTGAAGATTAAGATTGAGGATTGAGGATTGAGGACTGAGGATTGAGGATTGAGGATTGAAGGTTCAGTATTGAGGATTGAAGATTGAGAATTGAGGATTGAGGATTGAGCTTTGAGGACTGAGTGTTGAGGGTTGAGTGATGAGAATTGATGTTTGTGGATAGAGATTTGAAGATTGCAGATTGAGTATTGAGTATTGAAAACTGTGAATTGAGTATATTCTATTGAGGATTGAGGCTTGACAACTGAATGTTGAGGACTGAGGGCTGAAGATTGAGGATTCCGGATTGAGGATTCAGAATTGAAATTTGAGGACCGAGCATTGAGGATTGAAGATTGAGTATTGAGGATTGAAGATTGAGAATTGAGGATTGAGGATTGAGGATTGAGGATGAGGGCTGAGGGTTGAGGATTGAGGATTGAGGACTGAGGACTGAGGATTGAGGATTGAGAATTGAGGATTGAGGATTGAGGGTTGAAGATTGAGGATTGGGTATTGAGGATTGAAGAATGAGGATTGAGGATTGAGGATTGAGGATTGAGAATTGAGGATTGAGGATTGAGGGTTGAAGATTGAGGATTGGGTATTGAGGATTGAAGAATGAGGATTGAGGATTGAGGATTGAGGATTGAGGATTGAGGATTGAGGATTGAAGATTGAGTATTGAGGATTGAAGGTTGACGATCGAGGATTGAGGATTGAGGATTGAGGATTGAAGATTGAGTACTGAGGATTGAAGATTAAGATTGAGGATTGAGGATTGAGGACTGAGGATTGAGGATTGACGATTGAAGGTTCAGTATTGAGGATTGAAGGTTGAGAATTGAGGATTGAGTATTGAACATTGAGGACTGAGTGTTGAGGGTTGAGTGATGAGAATTGATGTTTGTGGATACAGATTTGAAGATTGCAGATTGAGTATTGAGTATTGAATACTGTGAATTGAGTATATTCTATTGAGGATTGAGGATTGACAACTGATAGTTGAGGTCTGAGGGCTGAAGATTGAGGGTTCCGGATTGAGGATTCAGAGTTGAAATTTGAGGACTGAGCATTGAGGATTGAAGATTGAGTATTGAGGATTGAAGATTGAGAATTGAGGATTGAGGATTGAGGACTGAGGATGAGGGCTGAGGGTTGATGATTGAGGTTTGAGGACTGATGATTGAGGATTGAAGATTGAGTATTGAGGATTGAAGGTTGAGGATTGTGGATTGAGGATTGAGGATTGAGGCTTGAATATTGAGGATTGGGGACTGAGTGTTGAGGGTTGAGTGATGAGAATTGATGTTTGTGGATAGAGATTTGAAGATTGCAGGTTGAGTATTGAGTATTGAAAACTGTGAAATCATGATATTCTATTGAGGATTGAGGATGGACCACTGACTGTGGAGGACTGAGGGCTGAAGATTGAGGATTCAGGATTGGGGATTGAGGATTGAGGTTTGAGGACTGAGGATTGAGGATTGAGGATTGAGGATTGAGGATTGAGGGTTGAGGATTGAAGACTGACGATTGGGTATTGAGGATTGAACATTGAGGATTGAGGATTGAGGTTTGAGGTGTGAAGATTGAGAATTGAGGATTGTGGATTGAACATTGAGGACTGAGTGTTGAGGGTTGAATGTTGAGAATTGATGTTTGTGGATAGAGATTTGAAGATTGCAGATTGAGTATTGAGTATTGAAAACTGTGAATTGAGTATATTCTATTGAGGATTGAGGACTGACGACTGATTGTTGAGGACTGAGGGCTGAAGATTGAGGGTTCCGGATTGAGGATTCAGAATTGAAATTTGAGGACTGAGCATTGAGGATTGAAGATTGAGTATTGAGGATTGAAGATTGAGAATTGAGGATTGAGGATTGAGGATTGAGGATGAGGTCTGAGGGTTGAGGATTGAGGTTTGAGGACTAAGGACAGAGGATTGAGGATTGAGGATTGAAGATTGAGGATTGGGTATTGAGGATCGAAGAATGAGGATTGAGGATTGAGGATTGAGGATTGAGGATTGAATATTGAGTATTGAGGATTGAAGATTGACTATTGAGGATTGCGAATTGAGGATTGAGGATTGAGGATTGAGGATTGAAGATTGAGTATTGAGGATTGAAGGTTGAGGATTGTGGATTGAGGACTGAGGATTGAGGCTTGAATATTGAGGATTGGGGACTGAGTGTTGAGGGTTGAGTAGATGAGAATTGATGTTTGTGGATAGAGATTTGAAGATTGCGGGTTGAGTATTGAGTATTGAAAACGGTGAAATCATGGTACTCTATTGAGGATTGAGGACGGACCACTGATTCTTGAGGACTGAGGGCTGAAGATTGAGGATTCAGGATTGAGGATTCAAGATTGAGATTTGATGACTGAGGATAGAGGATTGAGTATTGAGGATTGAGGATTGAAGATTGAGGATTGGGTATTGAGGATTGAAGAATGAGGATTGAGGATTGAGGGTTGAGGATTGAGGATTGAAGATTGAGTATTGAGGATTGAAGGTTGACGATTGAGGATTGAGGATTGTGGATTGAGGATTGAGGATTGAGGATTGAGGATTGAAGATTGAGTATTGAGGATTCAAGGTTGAGGATTGTGGATTGAGGATTGACGATTGAGGATTGAAGATTGAGGATTGAGGATTGAGGATTGAGGATTGAGTATTGAAGATTGAGGATTGGGTATTGAGGATTGAAGAATGAGGATTGAGTATTGAGTATTGAGGATTGAGGATTGAAGATTGAGTATTGTGGATTGAAGATTGAGGATTGAGGATTCAGGATTGAGGATTGAGCATTGAGGATTGAGGATTGAGGATTGAAGATTGAGTATTGGGGATTGAAGATTGAGGGTTGAGGATTGAGGATTGAGGATTGAGGATTGAAGATTGAGTACTGAGGATTGAAGATTAAGATTGAGGATTGAGGATTGAGGGTTGAGGATTGAGGATTGAGGATTCAAGATTGAGTATTGAGGATTGAAGATTGAGGATTGAGGATTGAGGATTGAGGATTGAATATTGAGAATTGGGTATTGAGGATTGAAGAATGAGGATTGAGGATTGAAGATTGAGTATTGAGGACTGAAGGTTGACGATCGAGGATTGAGGATTGAGGATTGAGGATTGAAGATTGAGTATTGAGGATTGAAGGTTGAGGATTGTGGATTGAGGATTGAGGATTGAGGCTTGAATATTGAGGATTGGGGACTGAGTGTTGAGGGTTGAGTGATGAGAATTGATGTTTGTGGATAGAGATTTGAAGATTGCAGGTTGAGTATTGAGTATTGAAAACTGTGAAATCATGATATTCTATTGAGGATTGAGGATGGACCACTGACTGTGGAGGACTGAGGGCTGAAGATTGAGGATTGAGGATTGAGGATTGAGGATTGAGGATTGAGGATTGAAGATTGAGTATCGAGGATTGAAGATTGAGGATTGAGGATTGAGGATTGAGGATTGAGGGTTGAAGATTGAGGTTTGAGGATTGAGGATTGAGGATTGAGGATTGAAGATTGAGGATTGGGTATTGAGGATTGAATAATGAGGATTGAGGATTGAGTATTGAGGATTGAGGATTGAAGATTGAGTACTGAGGATTGAGGATTGAAGATTGAGTATTGTGGATTGAAGATTGAGGATTGAGGATTCAGGATTGAGGATTGAGCATTGAGGATTGAGGATTGAGGATTGAAGATTGAGTATTGGGGATTGAAGATTGAGGGTTGAGGATTGAGGATTGAGGATTGAGGATTGAAGATTGAGTACTGAGGATTGAAGATTAAGATTGAGGATTGAGGATTGAGGGTTGAGGATTGAGGATTGAGGATTCAAGATTGAGTATTGAGGATTGAAGATTGAGGATTGAGGATTGAGGATTGAGGATTGAATATTGAGAATTGGGTATTGAGGATTGAAGAATGAGGATTGAGGATTGAAGATTGAGTATTGAGGACTGAAGGTTGACGATCGAGGATTGAGGATTGAGGATTGAGGATTGAAGATTGAGTATTGAGGATTGAAGGTTGAGGATTGTGGATTGAGGATTGAGGATTGAGGCTTGAATATTGAGGATTGGGGACTGAGTGTTGAGGGTTGAGTGATGAGAATTGATGTTTGTGGATAGAGATTTGAAGATTGCAGGTTGAGTATTGAGTATTGAAAACTGTGAAATCATGATATTCTATTGAGGATTGAGGATGGACCACTGACTGTGGAGGACTGAGGGCTGAAGATTGAGGATTGAGGATTGAGGATTGAGGATTGAGGATTGAGGATTGAAGATTGAGTATCGAGGATTGAAGATTGAGGATTGAGGATTGAGGATTGAGGATTGAGGGTTGAAGATTGAGGTTTGAGGATTGAGGATTGAGGATTGAGGATTGAAGATTGAGGATTGGGTATTGAGGATTGAATAATGAGGATTGAGGATTGAGTATTGAGGATTGAGGATTGAAGATTGAGTACTGAGGATTGAAGATTAAGATTGAGGGTTGAGGATTGAGGATTGAGGATTGAGGTTTGAGGATTGAAGATTGAGGATTGCGTATTGAGGATAGAACATTGAGGATTGAGGATTGAGTATTGATGATTGAGGATTGAGGATTGAAGGTTGAATATTGATGATTGAAGATTGAGGATCGAGGATTGAGGGTTGTGGATTGAGAACGAGGACTGTGGGTTGAGTGTTGATGCCTGAGGTCTGAGGATTGAGGATTGAGGATTGCGAACTGAGGATTGAGGATTGAGGATTGAAGTTTGAGGATTGGGTATTGAGGATTGAAGAATGAGGATTGAATATTGAGTGTTGAGGATTGAAGATTGAGATTGAGGATTGAGGATTGAGGATTGGGGATTGAGGACTGAGGATTGAAGATTGAGGATTGCGTACTGAGGATAGAACATTGAGGATTGAGGATTGAGTATTGAGGATTGAGGATTGATGATTGAAGATTGAATATTGATGATTGAAGATAGAGGATTGAAGATTGAGGATTGGGTATTGAGGATTGTAGAATGAGGATTGAGTATTGAGTATTGAGGATTGAGGATTGAAGATTGAGTATTGAGGATTGAAGATTGACGATTGAGGATTGAGGATTGAGGATTGAGGATTGAGCATTGAGGATTGAGGATTGAAGATTGAGTATTGAGGATTGAAGGTAGAGGATTGAGGATTGAGAATTGAGGATTGAGGCTTGATGATTGTGTACTGAGGATTGAAGATTAAGATTGGGGATTGAGGATTGAGGATTGAGGATTGAGGATTGAGGATTGAAGATTGAGTATTGGGGATTGAAGATTGAGGATTGAGGATTGAGGATTGAGGATTGACGATTGAGGATTGAGGATTGAGGATTGAAGATTGAGTACTGAGGATTGAAGATTAAGATTGAGGATTGAGGATTGAGGCCTGAGGATTGAGGATCGAGGATTGAAGGTTCAGTATTGAGGATTGAAGATTGAGAATTGAGGATTGAGGATTGAGCGTTGAGGACTGAGTGTTGAGGGTTGAGTGATGAGAATTGATGTTTGGGATAGAGATTTGAAGATTGCAGATTGAGTATTGAGTATTGAAAACTGTGAATTGAGTATATTATATTGAGGATTGAGGATTGACAAATGATTGTTGAGGACTGAGGGCTGAAGATTGAGGATTCCGGATTGAGGATTCAGAATTGAAATTTGAGGACTGAGCATTGAGGATTGAAGATTGAGTATTGAGGATTGAAGATTGAGAATTGAGGATTGAGGATTGAGGATTGAGGATGAGGGCTGAGGGTTGAGGATTGAGGTTTGAGGACTGAGGACTGAGGATTGAGTATTGAGTATTGAGGATTGAGGATTGAAGATTGAGTATTGAGGATTGAAGATTGACGATTCAGGATTGAGGATTGAGGATTGAGGATTGAGGATTCAGGATTGAGGATTGAAGATTGAGTATTGAGGATTGAATGTAGAGGATTGAGGATTGAGAATTGAGGATTGAGAATTGAGGATTGAGGATTGAAGATTGAGTATTGGGGATTGAAGATTGAGGATTGAGGATTGAGGATTGAGGATTGAGGATTGAAGATTGAGTACTGAGGATTGAAGATTAAGATTGAGGATTGAGGATTGAGGACTGAGGATTGAGGATTGAGGATTGAAGGTTCAGTATTGAGGATTGAGGATTGAGGATTGAGGATTGAGGATTCAGGATTGAGGATTGAAGATTGAGTATTGAGGATTGAAGGTAGAGGATTGAGGATTGAGAATTGAGGATTGAGGCTTGATGATTGAGTACTGAGGATTGAAGATTAAGATTGGGGATTGAGGATTGAGGATTGAGGATTGAGGATTGAGGATTGAAGATTGAGTATTGAGGATTGAAGATTGAGGATTGAGGATTGAGGATTGAGGATTGAGGATTGAAGATTGAGTACTGAGGATTGAAGATTAAGATTGAGGATTGAGGATTGAGGACTGAGGATTGAGGATCGAGGATTGAAGGTTCAGTATTGAGGATTGAAGATTGAGAATTGAGGATTGAGGATTGAGCGTTGAGGACTGAGTGTTGAGGGTTGAGTGATGAGAATTGATGTTTGTGGATAGAGATTTGGAGATTGCAGATTGAGTATTGAGTATTGAAAACTGTGAATTGAGTATATTCTATTGAGGATTGAGGATTGACAACTGATTGTTGAGGACTGAGGGCTGAAGATTGAGGATTCCGGATTGAGGATTCAGAATTGAAATTTGAGAACTGAGCATTGAGGATTGAAGATTGAGTATTGAGGATTGAAGATTGAGAATTGAGGATTGAGGATTGAGGATTGAGGATGAGGGCTGAGGGTTGAGGATTGAGGTAGAGGACTGAGGACTGAGGATTGGGGATTGAGAATTGAGGATTGAGGATTGAGGATTGAAGATTGAGTACTGAGGATTGAAGATTAAGATTGAGGATTGAGGATTGAAGACTGAGGATTGAGGATTGACGATTGAAGGTACAGTATTGAGGTTTGAAGATTGAGAATTGAGGATTGAGGATTGAACATTGAGGACTGAGTGTTGAGGGTTGAGTGATGAGAATTGATGTTTGTGGATACAGATTTGAAGATTGCAGATTGAGTATTGAGTATTGAAAACTGTGAGTTGAATATATTCTGTTGAGGATTGAGGATTGACAACTGATTGTTGAGGTCTGAGGGCTGAAGATTGAGGGTTCCGGATTGAGGATCCAGAATTGAAATTTGAGGACTGAGCATTGAGGATTGAAGATTGAGTATTGAGGATTGAAGATTGAGAATTGAGGATTGAGGATTGAGGATTGAGGATGAGGGCTGAGGGTTGATGATTGAGGTTTGAGGACTGAGAACTGAGGATTGAGGATTGAGAATTGAGGATTGAGGATTGAGGGTTGAAGATTGAAGATTGGGTATTAAGGATTGAAGAATGAGGATTGAGGATTGAGGATTGAGGATTGAGGAGTGAATATTGAGTATTGAGGATTGAAGATCGACTATTGGGGATTGCGAATTGAGGATTGCGGGTTGAGGATTGAGGATTGAAGATTGAGTATTGAGGATTGAAGGTTGAGGATTGTGGATTGAGGATTGAGGATGGAGGCTTGAATATTGAGGATTGGGGACTGAGTGTTGAGGGTTGAGTGATGAGAATTGATGTTTGTGGATAGAGATTTGAAGATTGCAGGTTGAGTATTGAGTATTGAAAACTGTGAAATCATGATATTCTATTGAGGATTGAGGATGGACCACTGACTGTGGAGGACTGAGGGCTGAAGATTGAGGATTCAGGATTGGGGATTGAGGATTGAGGTTTGAGGACTGAGGACTGAGGATTGAGGATTGAGGATTGAGGATTGAGGATTGAGGATTGAGGATTGAAGACTGAGGATCGGGTATTGAGGATTGAACATTGATGATTGAGGATTGAGGATTGAGGATTGAGGATTGAGGATTGAGGATTGAAGATTAAGATTGAGGATTGAGGATTGAGGATTGCGAATTGAGGATTGCGGGTTGAGGATTGAGGATTGAAGATTGAGTATTGAGGATTGAAGGTTGAGGATTGTGGATTGAGGATTGAGGATTGAGGCTTGAATATTGAGGATTGGGGACTGAGTGTTGAGGGTTGAGTGATGAGAATTGATGTTTGTGGATAGAGATTTGAAGATTGCAGGTTGAGTATTGAGTATTGAAAACTGTGAAATCATGATATTCTATTGAGGATTGAGGATGGACCACTGACTGTGGAGGACTGAGGGCTGAAGATTGAGGATTGAGGATTGAGGATTGAGGATTGAGGATTGAGGATTGAAGATTGAGTATCGAGGATTGAAGATTGAGGATTGAGGATTGAGGATTGAGGATTGAGGATTGAAGATTGAGGTTTGAGGATTGAGGATTGAGGATTGAGGGTTGAAGATTGAGGATTGGGTATTGAGGATTGAATAATGAGGATTGAGGATTGAGTATTGAGGATTGAGGATTGAAGATTGAGTACTGAGGATTGAAGATTAAGATTGAGGGTTGAGGATTGAGGATTGAGGATTGAGGATTGAGGATTGAAGATTGAGGATTGCGTATTGAGGATAGAACATTGAGGATTGAAGTTTGAGGATTGAGGGTTGAAGACTGAGGATCGAGGATTGAGGATTGAGGATTGAGGATTGAGGATTGAAGAATGAGGATTGAGGATTGAGGATTGAGGATTGAGTATTGAAGACTGAGTATTGAGGATTGAAGATTGAGGATTGAGGAGTGAGTACAGACAATTGAGGATTTGGGACTGAGGATTGAAGATTGGGGTTTGAGGATCGAGGATTGAGGATTGAGGATTGAGGATTGAGAATTGAGGATTGAAGATTGAGGATTGAGGATTGAGGATTGAAGATTGAGTATTGGGTATTGAAGATTGAGGATTGAGGATTGAGGATTGAGGATTGAGGATTGAAGATTGAGTATTGGGTATTGAAGGTTGAGGATTGAGGATTGAGGATTGTGGATTGAGGATTGAAGATTGAGTACTGAGGATTGAAGATTAAGATTGAGGATTGAGGATTGAGGATTGAGGATTGAGGATTGAAGATTGAGGATTCGGTATTGAGGGTTGAGGATTGAGGATTGAAGATTGAGTATTGAGGATTGAAGATTGACGATTGAGGATTGAGGATTGAGGATTGAGGAGTGAGGATTGAGGATTGAAGATTGAGTATTGAGGACTGAAGACTGAGGATTGAGGATTGAGGATTGAGGATTGAGGATTGAAGATTGAGGATTGGGGATTGAGGATTGACGATTGAGGATTGAGCATTGGGGATTGAGAATTGAGGATTGAGGATTGAAGGTTGAGTATTGAGGATTGAAGATTGAGGATTGAGGATTGAGGATTGAGCATTGAGGATTGAAGACTGAGGATTGAGGAGTGAGTATTGAAGATTGAGGATTTGGGACTGAGGATTGAAGATTGAGGATGGAGGATTGAGGATTGAGGATTGAGGATTGAGGATTGAGGATTGAATATTGAGAATTGGGTATTGAGGATTGAAGAATGAGGATTGAGGATTAAGGATTGAGGATTGAGGATTGAAGATTGAGTATTGAGGATTGAAGATTGACGATTGAGGATTGAGGATTGAGGATTGAGGATTGAGGATTGAGGATTGAGGATTGAAGATTGAGGATTGGGTATTGAGGATTGAATAATGAGGATTGAGGATTGAGTATTGAGGATTGAGGATTGAAGATTGAGTACTGAGGATTGAAGATTAAGATTGAGGGTTGAGGATTGAGGATTGAGGATTGAGGTTTGAGGATTGAAGATTGAGGATTGCGTATTGAGGATAGAACATTGAGGATTGAAGATTGAGTACTGATGATTGAAGATTAAGATTGAGGATTGAGGATTGAGGATTGAGGATTGAGGATTGAAGATTGAGGATTCGGTATTGAGGATTGAAGAATGAGGATTGAGGAGTGAGGACTGAGGATTGACGCTTGAGGATTGAGGGTTGAGGATGGAGGATTGAGGATTGAGGATTGCAGACTGAGTATAGAGGATTGACGATGGGAGGATTGAGGATTGAGGATAGAAGATTGAGAATTGGGGACTGAGGATTCAAGATTGAGGATCGAAGATTGAGAATTGAGGATGGAAGATTGATAATTGAGGATTGAGGATTGAGGATTGAGGAGTGAGGATTGAGGATTGAAGATTGAGTATTGAGGACTGAAGACTGAGGATTGAGGATTGAGGATTGAGGATTGAGGATTGAAGATTGAGGATTGGGGATTGAGGATTGACGATTGAGGATTGAGCATTGGGGATTGAGAATTGAGGATTGAGGATTGAAGGTTGAGTATTGAGGATTGAAGATTGAGGATTGACGATTGAGGATTGAGCATTGAGGATTGAAGACGGAGGATTGAGGAGTGAGTATTGAGGATTGAGGATTTGGGACTGAGGATTGAAGATTGAGGATTGAGGATTGAGGATTGAGGATTGAGGATTGAGGATTGAGGATTGAATATTGAGAATTGGGTATTGAGGATTGAAGAATCAGGATTGAGGATTGAGGATTGAGGATTGAGGATTGAAGATTGAGTATTGAGGATTGAAGATTGACGATTGAGGATTGAGGATTGAGGATTGAGGATTGAGGATTGAGGATTGAAGATTGAGTATCGAGGATTGAAGATTGAGGATTGAGGATTGAGGATTGAGGATTGAGGATTGAAGATTGAGGTTTGAGGGTTGAGGATTGAGGATTGAGGATTGAAGATTGAGGATTGGGTATTGAGGATTGAAGAATGAGGATTGAATATTGAGTGTTGAGGATTGAAGATTGAGATTGAGGATTGAGGATTGAGGATTGAGGATTGAGGATTGTGGGTTGAAGATTGAGGATTGCGTACTGAGGATAGAACATTGAGGATTGAGGATTGAGTGTTGAGGATTGAGGATTGAGGATTGAAGATTGAATATTGATGATTGAAGATTGAGGATTGAAGATTGAGGATTGGGTATTGAGGATTGTAGAATGAGGATTGAGTATTGAGGATTGAGGATTGAGGATTGAAGATTGAGTATTGAGGATTGAAGATTGACGATTGAGGATTGAGGATTGAGGATTGAGGATTGAGGATTGCGGATTGCAGATTGAGTATTGAGGATTGAAGGAAGAGGATTGAGGATTGAGGATTGAGGATTGAGGCTTGATGATTGAGTACTGAGGATTGAAGATTAAGATTGGGGATTGAGGATTGAGGATTGAGGATTGAGGATTGAGAATTGAAGATTGAGTATTGAGGATTGAAGATTGAGGATTGAGGATTGGGGATTGAGGATTGAGGATTGAAGATTGAGAACTGAGGATTGAAGATTAAGATTGAGGATTGAGGATTGAGGACTGAGGATTGAGGATTGAGGATTCAAGGTTCAGTATTGAGGATTGAAGATTGAGAATTGAGGATTGAGGATTGAGCGTTGAGGACTGAGTGTTGAGGGTTGAGTGATGAGAATTGATGTTTGTGGATAGAGATTTGAAGATTGCAGATTGAGTATTGAGTATTGAAAACTGTGAATTGAGTATATTATATTGAGGATTGAGGATTGACAACTGATTGTTGATGACTGAGGGCTGAAGATTGAGGATTCCGGATTGAGGATTCAGAATTGAAATTTGAGGACTGAGCATTGAGGATTGAAGATTGAGTATTGAGGATTGAAGATTGAGAATTGAGGATTGAGGATTGAGGATTGAAGATGAGGGCTGAGGGTTGAGGATTGAGGTTTGAGGACTGAGGACTGAGGATTGAGTATTGAGTATTGAGTATTGAGGATTGAGGATTGAAGATTGAGTATTGAGGATTGAAGATTGACGATTGAGGATTGAGGATTGAGGATTGAGGATTGAGGATTGAGGATTGAGGATTGAAGATTGAGTATTGAGGATTGAAGGTAGAGGATTGAGGATTGAGAATTGAGGATTGAGGCTTGATGATTGAGTACTGAGGATTGAAGATTAAGATTGGGGATTGAGGATTGAGGATTGAGGATTGAGGATTGAGGATTGAAGATTGAGTATTGAGGATTGAAGATTGAGGATTGAGGATTGAGGATTGAGGATTGAGGATTGAAGATTGAGTACTGAGGATTGAAGATTAAGATTGAGGATTGAGGATTGAGGACTGAGGATTGAGGATTGAGGATTCAAGGTTCAGTATTGAGGATTGAAGATTGAGAATTGAGGATTGAGGATTGAGCGTTGAGGACTGAGTGTTGAGGGTTGAGTGATGAGAATTGATGTTTGTGGATAGAGATTTGAAGATTGCAGATTGAGTATTGAGTATTGAAAACTGTGAATTGAGTATATTATATTGAGGATAGAGGATTGACAACTGATTGTTGAGGACTGAGGGCTGAAGATTGAGGATTCCGGATTGAAGATTCAGAATTGAAATTTGAGGACTGAGCATTGAGGATTGAAGATTGAGTATTGAGGATTGAAGATTGAGAATTGAGGATTGAGGATTGAGGATTGAGGATGAGGGCTGAGGGTTGAGGATTGAGGTTTGAGGACTGAGGACTGAGGATTGAGTATTGAGTATTGAGTATTGATAATAGAGGATTGAAGATTGAGTATTGAGGATTGAAGATTGACGATTGGGGATTGAGGATTGAGGATTGAGGATTGAGGATTGAGGATTGAGGATTGAAGATTGAGTATTGAGGATTGAAGGTAGAGGATTGAGGATTGAGAATTGAGGATTGAGGCTTGATGATTGAGTACTGAGGATTGAAGATTAAGATTGGGGATTGAGGATTGAGGATTGAGGATTGAGGATTGAGGATTGAAGATTGAGTATTGAGGATTGAAGATTGAGGACTGAGGATTGAGTGTTGAGGATTGAGGATTGAAGATTGAGTACTGAGGATTGAAGATTAAGATTGAGGATTGAGGATTGAGGACTGAGGATTGAGGATTGAGGATTGAAGGTTCAGTATTGAGGATTGAAGATTGAGAATTGACGATTGAGGATTGAGCGTTGAGGACTGAGTGTTGAGGGTTGAGTGATGAGAATTGATGTTTGTGGATAGAGATTTGAAGATTGCAGATTGAGTATTGAGTATTGAAAACTGTGAATTGAGTATATTCTATTGAGGATTGAGGCTTGACAACTGAATGTTGAGGACTGAGGGCTGAAGATTGAGGATTCCGAATTGAGGATTCAGAATTGAAATTTGAGGACCGAGCATTGAGGATTGAAGATTGAGTATTGAGGATTGAAGATTGAGAATTGAGGATTGAGGATTGAGGATTGAGGATGAGGGCTGAGGGTTGAGGATTGAGGTTTGAGGACTGAGGACTGAGGATTGAGGATTGAGAATTGAGGATTGAGGATTGAGGGTTGAAGATTGAGGATTGGGTATTGAGGATTGAAGAATGAGGATTGAGGATTGAGGATTGAGGATTGAGGATTGAGGATTGAAGATTGAGTATTGAGGATTGAAGGTTGACGATCGAGGATTGAGGATTGAGGATTGAGGATTGAAGATTGAGTACTGAGGATTGAAGATTAAGATTGAGGATTGAGGATTGAGGACTGAGGATTGAGGATTGACGATTGAAGGTTCAGTATTGAGGATTGAAGGTTGAGAATTGAGGATTGAGGATTGAACATTGAGGACTGAGTGTTGAGGGTTGAGTGATGAGAATTGATGTTTGTGGATACAGATTTGAAGATTGCAGATTGAGTATTGAGTATTGAAAACTGTGAATTGAGTATATTCTATTGAGGATTGAGGATTGACAACTGATTGTTGAGGTCTGAGGGCTGAAGATTGAGGGTTCCGGATTGAGGATTCAGAGTTGAAATTTGAGGACTGAGCATTGAGGATTGAAGATTGAGTATTGAGGATTGAAGATTGAGAATTGAGGATTGAGGATTGAGGACTGAGGATGAGGGCTGAGGGTTGATGATTGAGGTTTGAGGACTGAGGATTGAGGATTGAAGATTGAGTATTGAGGATTGAAGGTTGAGGATTGTGGATTGAGGATTGAGGATTGAGGCTTGAATATTGAGGATTGGGGACTGAGTGTTGAGGGTTGAGTGATGAGAATTGATGTTTGTGGATAGAGATTTGAAGATTGCAGGTTGAGTATTGAGTATTGAAAACTGTGAAATCATGATATTCTATTGAGGATTGAGGATGGACCACTGACTGTGGAGGACTGAGGGCTGAAGATTGAGGATTCAGGATTGGGGATTGAGGATTGAGGTTTGAGGACTGAGGATTGAGGATTGAGGATTGAGGATTGAGGATTGAGGGTTGAGGATTGAAGACTGACGATTGGGTATTGAGGATTGAACATTGAGGATTGAGGATTGAGGTTTGAGGTGTGAAGATTGAGAATTGATGATTGTGGATTGAACATTGAGGTCTGAGTGTTGAGGGTTGAATGATGAGAATTGATGTTTGTGGATAGAGATTTGAAGATTGCAGATTGAGTATTGAGTATTGAAAACTGTGAATTGAGTATATTCTATTGAGGATTGAGGATTGACGACTGATTGTTGAGGACTGAGGGCTGAAGATTGAGGGTTCCGGATTGAGGATTCAGAATTGAAATTTGAGGACTGAGCATTGAGGATTGAAGATTGAGTATTGAGGATTGAAGATTGAGAATTGAGGATTGAGGATTGAGGATTGAGGATGAGGTCTGAGGGTTGAGGATTGAGGTTTGAGGACTAAGGACAGAGGATTGAGGATTGAGGATTGAAGATTGAGGATTGGGTATTGAGGATCGAAGAATGAGGATTGAGGATTGAGGATTGAGGATTGACGATTGAATATTGAGTATTGAGGATTGAAGATTGACTATTGAGGATTGCGAATTGAGGATTGAGGATTGAGGATTGAGGATTGAAGATTGAGTATTGAGGATTGAAGGTTGAGGATTGTGGATTGAGCGTTGAGGATTGAGGCTTGAATATTGAGGATTGGGGACTGAGTGTTGAGGGTTGAGTAGATGAGAATTGATGTTTGTGGATAGAGATTTGAAGATTGCAGGTTGAGTATTGAGTATTGAAAACGGTGAAATCATGGTACTCTATTGAGGATTGAGGACGGACCACTGATTCTTGAGGACTGAGGGCTGAAGATTGAGGATTCAGGATTGAGGATTCAAGATTGAGGTCTGATGACTGAGTGTTCAGGGTTGAGTGATGAGAATTGATGTTTGTGGATAGAGATTTGAAGATTGCAGATTGAGTATTGAGTATTGAAAACTGTGAATTGAGTATATTATATTGAGGATAGAGGATTGACAACTGATTGTTGAGGACTGAGGGCTGAAGATTGAGGATTCCGGATTGAAGATTCAGAATTGAAATTTGAGGACTGAGCATTGAGGATTGAAGATTGAGTATTGAGGATTGAAGATTGAGAATTGAGGATTGAGGATTGAGGATTGAGGATGAGGGCTGAGGGTTGAGGATTGAGGTTTGAGGACTGAGGACTGAGGATTGAGTATTGAGTATTGAGTATTGAGGATTGAGGATTGAAGATTGAGTATTGAGGATTGAAGATTGACGATTGAGGATTGAGGATTGAGGATTGAGGATTGAGGATTGAGGATTGAGGATTGAAGATTGAGTATTGAGGATTGAAGGTAGAGGATTGAGGATTGAGAATTGAGGATTGAGGCTTGATGATTGAGTACTGAGGATTGAAGATTATGATTGGGGATTGAGGATTGAGGATTGAGGATTGAGGATTGATGATTGAGTATTGAGGATTGAAGATTGAGGATTGAGGATTGAGGGTTGAGGATTGAGGATTGAAGATTGAGTACTGAGGATTGAAGATTAAGATTGAGGATTGAGGATTGAGGACTGAGGATTGAGGATTGAGGATTGAAGGTTCAGTATTGAGGATTGAAGATTGAGAATTGAGGATTGAGGATTGAGCTTTGAGGACTGAGTGTTGAGGGTTGAGTGATGAGAATTGATGTTTGTGGATAGAGATTTGAAGATTGCAGATTGAGTATTGAGTATTGAAAACTGTGAATTGAGTATATTCTATTGAGGATTGAGGCTTGACAACTGAATGTTGAGGACTGAGGGCTGAAGATTGAGGATTCCGGATTGAGGATTCAGAATTGAAATTTGAGGACCGAGCATTGAGGATTGAAGATTGAGTATTGAGGATTGAAGATTGAGAATTGAGGATTGAGGATTGAGGATTGAGGATGAGGGCTGAGGGTTGAGGATTGAGGATTGAGGACTGAGGACTGAGGATTGAGGATTGAGAATTGAGGATTGAGGATTGAGGGTTGAAGATTGAGGATTGGGTATTGAGGATTGAAGAATGAGGATTGAGGATTGAGGATTGAGGATTGAGAATTGAGGATTGAGGATTGAGGGTTGAAGATTGAGGATTGGGTATTGAGGATTGAAGAATGAGGATTGAGGATTGAGGATTGAGGATTGAGGATTGAGGATTGAGGATTGAAGATTGAGTATTGAGGATTGAAGGTTGACGATCGAGGATTGAGGATTGAGGATTGAGGATTGAAGATTGAGTACTGAGGATTGAAGATTAAGATTGAGGATTGAGGATTGAGGACTGAGGATTGAGGATTGACGATTGAAGGTTCAGTATTGAGGATTGAAGGTTGAGAATTGAGGATTGAGTATTGAACATTGAGGACTGAGTGTTGAGGGTTGAGTGATGAGAATTGATGTTTGTGGATACAGATTTGAAGATTGCAGATTGAGTATTGAGTATTGAATACTGTGAATTGAGTATATTCTATTGAGGATTGAGGATTGACAACTGATAGTTGAGGTCTGAGGGCTGAAGATTGAGGGTTCCGGATTGAGGATTCAGAGTTGAAATTTGAGGACTGAGCATTGAGGATTGAAGATTGAGTATTGAGGATTGAAGATTGAGAATTGAGGATTGAGGATTGAGGACTGAGGATGAGGGCTGAGGGTTGATGATTGAGGTTTGAGGACTGATGATTGAGGATTGAAGATTGAGTATTGAGGATTGAAGGTTGAGGATTGTGGATTGAGGATTGAGGATTGAGGCTTGAATATTGAGGATTGGGGACTGAGTGTTGAGGGTTGAGTGATGAGAATTGATGTTTGTGGATAGAGATTTGAAGATTGCAGGTTGAGTATTGAGTATTGAAAACTGTGAAATCATGATATTCTATTGAGGATTGAGGATGGACCACTGACTGTGGAGGACTGAGGGCTGAAGATTGAGGATTCAGGATTGGGGATTGAGGATTGAGGTTTGAGGACTGAGGATTGAGGATTGAGGATTGAGGATTGAGGATTGAGGGTTGAGGATTGAAGACTGACGATTGGGTATTGAGGATTGAACATTGAGGATTGAGGATTGAGGTTTGAGGTGTGAAGATTGAGAATTGAGGATTGTGGATTGAACATTGAGGACTGAGTGTTGAGGGTTGAATGTTGAGAATTGATGTTTGTGGATAGAGATTTGAAGATTGCAGATTGAGTATTGAGTATTGAAAACTGTGAATTGAGTATATTCTATTGAGGATTGAGGACTGACGACTGATTGTTGAGGACTGAGGGCTGAAGATTGAGGGTTCCGGATTGAGGATTCAGAATTGAAATTTGAGGACTGAGCATTGAGGATTGAAGATTGAGTATTGAGGATTGAAGATTGAGAATTGAGGATTGAGGATTGAGGATTGAGGATGAGGTCTGAGGGTTGAGGATTGAGGTTTGAGGACTAAGGACAGAGGATTGAGGATTGAGGATTGAAGATTGAGGATTGGGTATTGAGGATCGAAGAATGAGGATTGAGGATTGAGGATTGAGGATTGAGGATTGAATATTGAGTATTGAGGATTGAAGATTGACTATTGAGGATTGCGAATTGAGGATTGAGGATTGAGGATTGAGGATTGAAGATTGAGTATTGAGGATTGAAGGTTGAGGATTGTGGATTGAGGACTGAGGATTGAGGCTTGAATATTGAGGATTGGGGACTGAGTGTTGAGGGTTGAGTAGATGAGAATTGATGTTTGTGGATAGAGATTTGAAGATTGCGGGTTGAGTATTGAGTATTGAAAACGGTGAAATCATGGTACTCTATTGAGGATTGAGGACGGACCACTGATTCTTGAGGACTGAGGGCTGAAGATTGAGGATTCAGGATTGAGGATTCAAGATTGAGATTTGATGACTGAGGATAGAGGATTGAGTATTGAGGATTGAGGATTGAAGATTGAGGATTGGGTATTGAGGATTGAAGAATGAGGATTGAGGATTGAGGGTTGAGGATTGAGGATTGAAGATTGAGTATTGAGGATTGAAGGTTGACGATTGAGGATTGAGGATTGTGGATTGAGGATTGAGGATTGAGGAATGAGGATTGAAGATTGAGTATTGAGGATTCAAGGTTGAGGATTGTGGATTGAGGATTGACGATTGAGGATTGAAGATTGAGGATTGAGGATTGAGGATTGAGGATTGAGTATTGAAGATTGAGGATTGGGTATTGAGGATTGAAGAATGAGGATTGAGTATTGAGTATTGAGGATTGAGGATTGAAGATTGAGTATTGTGGATTGAAGATTGAGGATTGAGGATTCAGGATTGAGGATTGAGCATTGAGGATTGAGGATTGAGGATTGAAGATTGAGTATTGGGGATTGAAGATTGAGGGTTGAGGATTGAGGATTGAGGATTGAGGATTGAAGATTGAGTACTGAGGATTGAAGATTAAGATTGAGGATTGAGGATTGAGGGTTGAGGATTGAGGATTGAGGATTCAAGATTGAGTATTGAGGATTGAAGATTGAGGATTGAGGATTGAGGATTGAGGATTGAATATTGAGAATTGGGTATTGAGGATTGAAGAATGAGGATTGAGGATTGAAGATTGAGTATTGAGGACTGAAGGTTGACGATCGAGGATTGAGGATTGAGGATTGAGGATTGAAGATTGAGTATTGAGGATTGAAGGTTGAGGATTGTGGATTGAGGATTGAGGATTGAGGCTTGAATATTGAGGATTGGGGACTGAGTGTTGAGGGTTGAGTGATGAGAATTGATGTTTGTGGATAGAGATTTGAAGATTGCAGGTTGAGTATTGAGTATTGAAAACTGTGAAATCATGATATTCTATTGAGGATTGAGGATGGACCACTGACTGTGGAGGACTGAGGGCTGAAGATTGAGGATTGAGGATTGAGGATTGAGGATTGAGGATTGAGGATTGAAGATTGAGTATCGAGGATTGAAGATTGAGGATTGAGGATTGAGGATTGAGGATTGAGGGTTGAAGATTGAGGTTTGAGGATTGAGGATTGAGGATTGAGGATTGAAGATTGAGGATTGGGTATTGAGGATTGAATAATGAGGATTGAGGATTGAGTATTGAGGATTGAGGATTGAAGATTGAGTACTGAGGATTGAGGATTGAAGATTGAGTATTGTGGATTGAAGATTGAGGATTGAGGATTCAGGATTGAGGATTGAGCATTGAGGATTGAGGATTGAGGATTGAAGATTGAGTATTGGGGATTGAAGATTGAGGGTTGAGGATTGAGGATTGAGGATTGAGGATTGAAGATTGAGTACTGAGGATTGAAGATTAAGATTGAGGATTGAGGATTGAGGGTTGAGGATTGAGGATTGAGGATTCAAGATTGAGTATTGAGGATTGAAGATTGAGGATTGAGGATTGAGGATTGAGGATTGAATATTGAGAATTGGGTATTGAGGATTGAAGAATGAGGATTGAGGATTGAAGATTGAGTATTGAGGACTGAAGGTTGACGATCGAGGATTGAGGATTGAGGATTGAGGATTGAAGATTGAGTATTGAGGATTGAAGGTTGAGGATTGTGGATTGAGGATTGAGGATTGAGGCTTGAATATTGAGGATTGGGGACTGAGTGTTGAGGGTTGAGTGATGAGAATTGATGTTTGTGGATAGAGATTTGAAGATTGCAGGTTGAGTATTGAGTATTGAAAACTGTGAAATCATGATATTCTATTGAGGATTGAGGATGGACCACTGACTGTGGAGGACTGAGGGCTGAAGATTGAGGATTGAGGATTGAGGATTGAGGATTGAGGATTGAGGATTGAAGATTGAGTATCGAGGATTGAAGATTGAGGATTGAGGATTGAGGATTGAGGATTGAGGGTTGAAGATTGAGGTTTGAGGATTGAGGATTGAGGATTGAGGATTGAAGATTGAGGATTGGGTATTGAGGATTGAATAATGAGGATTGAGGATTGAGTATTGAGGATTGAGGATTGAAGATTGAGTACTGAGGATTGAAGATTAAGATTGAGGGTTGAGGATTGAGGATTGAGGATTGAGGTTTGAGGATTGAAGATTGAGGATTGCGTATTGAGGATAGAACATTGAGGATTGAGGATTGAGTATTGATGATTGAGGATTGAGGATTGAAGGTTGAATATTGATGATTGAAGATTGAGGATCGAGGATTGAGGGTTGTGGATTGAGAACGAGGACTGTGGGTTGAGTGTTGATGCCTGAGGTCTGAGGATTGAGGATTGAGGATTGCGAACTGAGGATTGAGGATTGAGGATTGAAGTTTGAGGATTGGGTATTGAGGATTGAAGAATGAGGATTGAATATTGAGTGTTGAGGATTGAAGATTGAGATTGAGGATTGAGGATTGAGGATTGGGGATTGAGGACTGAGGATTGAAGATTGAGGATTGCGTACTGAGGATAGAACATTGAGGATTGAGGATTGAGTATTGAGGATTGAGGATTGATGATTGAAGATTGAATATTGATGATTGAAGATAGAGGATTGAAGATTGAGGATTGGGTATTGAGGATTGTAGAATGAGGATTGAGTATTGAGTATTGAGGATTGAGGATTGAAGATTGAGTATTGAGGATTGAAGATTGACGATTGAGGATTGAGGATTGAGGATTGAGGATTGAGCATTGAGGATTGAGGATTGAAGATTGAGTATTGAGGATTGAAGGTAGAGGATTGAGGATTGAGAATTGAGGATTGAGGCTTGATGATTGTGTACTGAGGATTGAAGATTAAGATTGGGGATTGAGGATTGAGGATTGAGGATTGAGGATTGAGGATTGAAGATTGAGTATTGGGGATTGAAGATTGAGGATTGAGGATTGAGGATTGAGGATTGACGATTGAGGATTGAGGATTGAGGATTGAAGATTGAGTACTGAGGATTGAAGATTAAGATTGAGGATTGAGGATTGAGGCCTGAGGATTGAGGATCGAGGATTGAAGGTTCAGTATTGAGGATTGAAGATTGAGAATTGAGGATTGAGGATTGAGCGTTGAGGACTGAGTGTTGAGGGTTGAGTGATGAGAATTGATGTTTGGGATAGAGATTTGAAGATTGCAGATTGAGTATTGAGTATTGAAAACTGTGAATTGAGTATATTATATTGAGGATTGAGGATTGACAAATGATTGTTGAGGACTGAGGGCTGAAGATTGAGGATTCCGGATTGAGGATTCAGAATTGAAATTTGAGGACTGAGCATTGAGGATTGAAGATTGAGTATTGAGGATTGAAGATTGAGAATTGAGGATTGAGGATTGAGGATTGAGGATGAGGGCTGAGGGTTGAGGATTGAGGTTTGAGGACTGAGGACTGAGGATTGAGTATTGAGTATTGAGGATTGAGGATTGAAGATTGAGTATTGAGGATTGAAGATTGACGATTCAGGATTGAGGATTGAGGATTGAGGATTGAGGATTCAGGATTGAGGATTGAAGATTGAGTATTGAGGATTGAATGTAGAGGATTGAGGATTGAGAATTGAGGATTGAGAATTGAGGATTGAGGATTGAAGATTGAGTATTGGGGATTGAAGATTGAGGATTGAGGATTGAGGATTGAGGATTGAGGATTGAAGATTGAGTACTGAGGATTGAAGATTAAGATTGAGGATTGAGGATTGAGGACTGAGGATTGAGGATTGAGGATTGAAGGTTCAGTATTGAGGATTGAGGATTGAGGATTGAGGATTGAGGATTCAGGATTGAGGATTGAAGATTGAGTATTGAGGATTGAAGGTAGAGGATTGAGGATTGAGAATTGAGGATTGAGGCTTGATGATTGAGTACTGAGGATTGAAGATTAAGATTGGGGATTGAGGATTGAGGATTGAGGATTGAGGATTGAGGATTGAAGATTGAGTATTGAGGATTGAAGATTGAGGATTGAGGATTGAGGATTGAGGATTGAGGATTGAAGATTGAGTACTGAGGATTGAAGATTAAGATTGAGGATTGAGGATTGAGGACTGAGGATTGAGGATCGAGGATTGAAGGTTCAGTATTGAGGATTGAAGATTGAGAATTGAGGATTGAGGATTGAGCGTTGAGGACTGAGTGTTGAGGGTTGAGTGATGAGAATTGATGTTTGTGGATAGAGATTTGGAGATTGCAGATTGAGTATTGAGTATTGAAAACTGTGAATTGAGTATATTCTATTGAGGATTGAGGATTGACAACTGATTGTTGAGGACTGAGGGCTGAAGATTGAGGATTCCGGATTGAGGATTCAGAATTGAAATTTGAGAACTGAGCATTGAGGATTGAAGATTGAGTATTGAGGATTGAAGATTGAGAATTGAGGATTGAGGATTGAGGATTGAGGATGAGGGCTGAGGGTTGAGGATTGAGGTAGAGGACTGAGGACTGAGGATTGGGGATTGAGAATTGAGGATTGAGGATTGAGGATTGAAGATTGAGTACTGAGGATTGAAGATTAAGATTGAGGATTGAGGATTGAAGACTGAGGATTGAGGATTGACGATTGAAGGTACAGTATTGAGGTTTGAAGATTGAGAATTGAGGATTGAGGATTGAACATTGAGGACTGAGTGTTGAGGGTTGAGTGATGAGAATTGATGTTTGTGGATACAGATTTGAAGATTGCAGATTGAGTATTGAGTATTGAAAACTGTGAGTTGAATATATTCTGTTGAGGATTGAGGATTGACAACTGATTGTTGAGGTCTGAGGGCTGAAGATTGAGGGTTCCGGATTGAGGATTCAGAATTGAAATTTGAGGACTGAGCATTGAGGATTGAAGATTGAGTATTGAGGATTGAAGATTGAGAATTGAGGATTGAGGATTGAGGATTGAGGATGAGGGCTGAGGGTTGATGATTGAGGTTTGAGGACTGAGAACTGAGGATTGAGGATTGAGAATTGAGGATTGAGGATTGAGGGTTGAAGATTGAAGATTGGGTATTAAGGATTGAAGAATGAGGATTGAGGATTGAGGATTGAGGATTGAGGAGTGAATATTGAGTATTGAGGATTGAAGATCGACTATTGGGGATTGCGAATTGAGGATTGCGGGTTGAGGATTGAGGATTGAAGATTGAGTATTGAGGATTGAAGGTTGAGGATTGTGGATTGAGGATTGAGGATGGAGGCTTGAATATTGAGGATTGGGGACTGAGTGTTGAGGGTTGAGTGATGAGAATTGATGTTTGTGGATAGAGATTTGAAGATTGCAGGTTGAGTATTGAGTATTGAAAACTGTGAAATCATGATATTCTATTGAGGATTGAGGATGGACCACTGACTGTGGAGGACTGAGGGCTGAAGATTGAGGATTCAGGATTGGGGATTGAGGATTGAGGTTTGAGGACTGAGGACTGAGGATTGAGGATTGAGGATTGAGGATTGAGGATTGAGGATTGAGGATTGAAGACTGAGGATCGGGTATTGAGGATTGAACATTGATGATTGAGGATTGAGGATTGAGGATTGAGGATTGAGGATTGAGGATTGAAGATTAAGATTGAGGATTGAGGATTGAGGATTGCGAATTGAGGATTGCGGGTTGAGGATTGAGGATTGAAGATTGAGTATTGAGGATTGAAGGTTGAGGATTGTGGATTGAGGATTGAGGATTGAGGCTTGAATATTGAGGATTGGGGACTGAGTGTTGAGGGTTGAGTGATGAGAATTGATGTTTGTGGATAGAGATTTGAAGATTGCAGGTTGAGTATTGAGTATTGAAAACTGTGAAATCATGATATTCTATTGAGGATTGAGGATGGACCACTGACTGTGGAGGACTGAGGGCTGAAGATTGAGGATTGAGGATTGAGGATTGAGGATTGAGGATTGAGGATTGAAGATTGAGTATCGAGGATTGAAGATTGAGGATTGAGGATTGAGGATTGAGGATTGAGGATTGAAGATTGAGGTTTGAGGATTGAGGATTGAGGATTGAGGGTTGAAGATTGAGGATTGGGTATTGAGGATTGAATAATGAGGATTGAGGATTGAGTATTGAGGATTGAGGATTGAAGATTGAGTACTGAGGATTGAAGATTAAGATTGAGGGTTGAGGATTGAGGATTGAGGATTGAGGATTGAGGATTGAAGATTGAGGATTGCGTATTGAGGATAGAACATTGAGGATTGAAGTTTGAGGATTGAGGGTTGAAGACTGAGGATCGAGGATTGAGGATTGAGGATTGAGGATTGAGGATTGAAGAATGAGGATTGAGGATTGAGGATTGAGGATTGAGTATTGAAGACTGAGTATTGAGGATTGAAGATTGAGGATTGAGGAGTGAGTACAGACAATTGAGGATTTGGGACTGAGGATTGAAGATTGGGGTTTGAGGATCGAGGATTGAGGATTGAGGATTGAGGATTGAGAATTGAGGATTGAAGATTGAGGATTGAGGATTGAGGATTGAAGATTGAGTATTGGGTATTGAAGATTGAGGATTGAGGATTGAGGATTGAGGATTGAGGATTGAAGATTGAGTATTGGGTATTGAAGGTTGAGGATTGAGGATTGAGGATTGTGGATTGAGGATTGAAGATTGAGTACTGAGGATTGAAGATTAAGATTGAGGATTGAGGATTGAGGATTGAGGATTGAGGATTGAAGATTGAGGATTCGGTATTGAGGGTTGAGGATTGAGGATTGAAGATTGAGTATTGAGGATTGAAGATTGACGATTGAGGATTGAGGATTGAGGATTGAGGAGTGAGGATTGAGGATTGAAGATTGAGTATTGAGGACTGAAGACTGAGGATTGAGGATTGAGGATTGAGGATTGAGGATTGAAGATTGAGGATTGGGGATTGAGGATTGACGATTGAGGATTGAGCATTGGGGATTGAGAATTGAGGATTGAGGATTGAAGGTTGAGTATTGAGGATTGAAGATTGAGGATTGAGGATTGAGGATTGAGCATTGAGGATTGAAGACTGAGGATTGAGGAGTGAGTATTGAAGATTGAGGATTTGGGACTGAGGATTGAAGATTGAGGATGGAGGATTGAGGATTGAGGATTGAGGATTGAGGATTGAGGATTGAATATTGAGAATTGGGTATTGAGGATTGAAGAATGAGGATTGAGGATTAAGGATTGAGGATTGAGGATTGAAGATTGAGTATTGAGGATTGAAGATTGACGATTGAGGATTGAGGATTGAGGATTGAGGATTGAGGATTGAGGATTGAGGATTGAAGATTGAGGATTGGGTATTGAGGATTGAATAATGAGGATTGAGGATTGAGTATTGAGGATTGAGGATTGAAGATTGAGTACTGAGGATTGAAGATTAAGATTGAGGGTTGAGGATTGAGGATTGAGGATTGAGGTTTGAGGATTGAAGATTGAGGATTGCGTATTGAGGATAGAACATTGAGGATTGAGGATTGAGTATTGATAATTGAGGATTGAGGATTGAAGGTTGAATATTGATGATTGAAGATTGAGGATCGAGGATTGAGGGTTGTGGATTGAGAACGAGGACTGTGGGTTGAGTGTTGATGCCTGAGGTCTGAGGATTGAGGATTGAGGATTGCGAACTGAGGATTGAGGATTGAGGATTGAAGTTTGAGGATTGGGTATTGAGGATTGAAGAATGAGGATTGAATATTGAGTGTTGAGGATTGAAGATTGAGATTGAGGATTGAGGATTGAGGATTGGGGATTGAGGACTGAGGATTGAAGATTGAGGATTGCGTACTGAGGATAGAACATTGAGGATTGAGGATTGAGTATTGAGGATTGAGGATTGATGATTGAAGATTGAATATTGATGATTGAAGATAGAGGATTGAAGATTGAGGATTGGGTATTGAGGATTGTAGAATGAGGATTGAGTATTGAGTATTGAGGATTGAGGATTGAAGATTGAGTATTGAGGATTGAAGATTGACGATTGAGGATTGAGGATTGAGGATTGAGGATTGAGGATTGAGGATTGATGATTGAAGATTGAGTATTGAGGATTGAAGGTAGAGGATTGAGGATTGAGAATTGAGGATTGAGGCTTGATGATTGTGTACTGAGGATTGAAGATTAAGATTGGGGATTGAGGATTGAGGATTGAGGATTGAGGATTGAGGATTGAAGATTGAGTATTGGGGATTGAAGATTGAGGATTGAGGATTGAGGTTTGAGGATTGACGATTGAGGATTGAGGATTGAGGATTGAAGATTGAGTACTGAGGATTGAAGATTAAGATTGAGGATTGAGGATTGAGGCCTGAGGATTGAGGATTGAGGATTGAAGGTTCAGTATTGAGGATTGAAGATTGAGAATTGAGGATTGAGGATTGAGCGTTGAGGACTGAGTGTTGAGGGTTGAGTGATGAGAATTGATGTTTGTGGATACAGATTTGAAGATTGCAGATTGAGTATTGAGTATTGGAAACTGTGAGTTGAGTATATTCTGTTGAGGATTGAGGATTGACAACTGATTGTTGAGGTCTGAGGGCTGAAGATTGAGGGTTCCGGATTGAGGATTCAGAATTGAAATTTGAGGACTGAGCATTGAGGATTGAAGATTGAGTATTGAGGATTGAAGATTGAGAATTGAGGATTGAGGATTGAGGATTGAGGATGAGGGCTGAGGGTTGATGATTGAGGTTTGAGGACTGAGAACTGAGGATTGAGGATTGAGAATTGAGGATTGAGGATTGAGGGTTGAAGATTGAGGATTGGGTATTGAGGATTGAAGAATGAGGATTGAGGATTGAGGATTGAGGATTGAGGAGTGAATATTGAGTATTGAGGATAGAAGATCGACTATTGGGGATTGCGAATTGAGGATTGCGGGTTGAGGATTGAGGATTGAAGATTGAGTATTGAGGATTGAAGGTTGAGGATTGTGGATTGAGGATTGAGGATTGAGGCTTGAATATTGAGGATTGGGGACTGAGTGTTGAGGGTTGAGTGATGAGAATTGATGTTTGTGGATAGAGATTTGAAGATTGCAGGTTGAGTATTGAGTATTGAAAACTGTGAAATCATGATATTCTATTGAGGATTGAGGATGGACCACTGACTGTGGAGGACTGAGGGCTGAAGATTGAGGATTCAGGATTGGGGATTGAGGATTGAGGTTTGAGGACTGAGGATTGAGGATTGAGGATTGAGGATTGAGGATTGAGGATTGAGGATTGAAGACTGAGGATCGGGTATTGAGGATTGAATAATTGATGATTGAGGATTGAGGATTGAGGATTGAGGATTGAGGATTGAGGATTGAAGATTGAGTATTGAGGATTGAAGGTTGAGGATTGTGGATTGAGGATTGAGGATCGAGGCGTGAATATTGAGGATTGGGGACTGAGTGTTGAGGGTAGAGTGATGAGAATTGATGTTTGTGGATAGAGATTTGAAGATTGCAGGTTGAGTATTGAGTATTGAAAACTGTGAAATCATGATATTCTATTGAGGATTGAGGATGGACCACTGACTGTGGAGGACTGAGGGCTGAAGATTGAGGATTGAGGATTGAGGATTGAGGATTGAGGATTGAGGATTGAAGATTGAGTATCGAGGATTGAAGATTGAGGATTGAGGATTGAGGATTGAGGATTGAGGATTGAAGATTGAGGTTTGAGGATTGAGGATTGAGGATTGAGGGTTGAAGATTGAGGATTGGGTATTGAGGATTGAGGATTGAAGATTGAGTACTGAGGATTGAAGATTAAGATTGAGGGTTGAGGATTGAGGATTGAGGATTGAGGTTTGAGGATTGAAGATTGAGGATTGCGTATTGAGGATAGAACATTGAGGATTGAAGATTGAGGATTGAGGGTTGAAGATTGAGGATCGAGGATTGAGGATTGAGGATTGAGGATTGAGGATTGAAGAATGAGGATTGAGGATTGAGTATTGAAGACTGAGTATTGAGGATTGAAGATTGAGGATTGAGGAGTGAGTACAGAAAATTGAGGATTTGGGACTGAGGATTGAAGATTGGGGTTTGAGGATCGAGGATTGAGGATTGATGATTGAGGATTGAGAATTGAGGATTGAAGATTGAGGATTGAGGATTGAGGATTGAATATTGAGAATTGGGTATTGAGGATTGAAGAATGAGGATTGAGGATTGAGGATTGAGGATTGAGGATTGAAGATTGAGTATTGAGGATTGAAGATTGACGATTGAGGATTGAGGATTGAGGATTGAGGATTGAGGATTCAGGATTGAAGATTGAGTATCGAGGATTGAAGATTGAGGATTGAGGATTGAGGATTGAGGATTGAGGATTGAAGATTGAGTACTGAGGATTGAAGATTAAGATTGAGGGTTGAGGATTGAGGATTGAGGATTGAGGTTTGAGGATTGAAGATTGAGGATTGAAGATTGAGGATTGTGTATTGAGGATTGAAGAATGAGGATTGAATATTGAGTGTTGAGGATTGAAGATTGAGATTGAGGATTGGGGATTGAGGATTGAGGATTGAGGATTGAGGATTGAAGATTGAGGTTTGCGTACTGAGGATAGAACATTGACGATTGAGGATTGAGTATTGAGGATTGAGGATTGAGGATTGAAGATTGAATATTGATGATTGAAGATTGAGGATTGAGGATTGAAGATTGAGTATTGAGGATTGAAGATTGAGGATTGAGGATTGAGGATTGAGGATTGAGGATTGAAGATTGAGTACTGAGGATTGAAGATTAAGATTGAGGATTGAGGATTGAGGACTGAGGATTGAGGATTGAGGATTGAAGGTTCAGTGTTGAGGATTGAAGATTGAGAATTGAGGAGTGAGGGTTGAGCGTTGAGGACTGAGCGTTGAGGGTTGAGTGATGAGAATTGATGTTTGTGGATAGAGATTTGAAAATTGCAGATTGAGTATTGAGTATTGAAAACTGTGAATTGAGTATATTATATTGAGGATTGAGGATTGACAACTGATTGTTGAGGACTGAGGGCTGAAGATTGAGGATTCCGGATTGAGGATTCAGAATTGAAATTTGAGGACTGAGCATTGAGGATTGAAGATTGAGTATTGAGGATTGAAGATTGAGAATTGAGGATTGAGGATTGAGGATTGAGGATGAGGGCTGAGGGTTGAGGATTGAGGTTTGAGGACTGAGGACTGAGGATTGAGTATTGAGTATTGAGGATTGAGGATTGAAGATTGAGTATTGAGGATTGAAGATTGAGGATTGAGGATTGAGGATTGAGGACTGAGGATTGAGGATTGAGGATTGAGGATTGAAGATTGAGTATTGAGGATTGAAGGTAGAGGATTGAGGATTGAGAATTGAGGATTGAGGCTTGATGATTGAGTACTGAGGATTGAAGATTAAGATTGGGGATTGAGGATTGAGGATTGAGGATTGAGGATTGAGGATTGAAGATTGAGTATTGAGGATTGAAGATTGAGGATTGAGGATTGAGGATTGAGGATTGAGGATTGAAGATTGAGTACTGAGGATTGAAGATTAAGATTGAGGATTGAGGATTGAGGACTGAGGATTGAGGATTGAGGATTGAAGGTTCAGTATTGAGGATTGAAGATTGAGAATTGAGGATTGAGGATTGAGCGTTGAGGACTGAGTGTTGAGGGTTGAGTGATGAGAACTGATGTCTGTGGATAGAGATTTGAAGATTGCAGATTGAGTATTGAGTATTGAAAACTGTGAATTGAGTATATTCTATTGAGGATTGAGGATTGACAACTGATTGTTGAGGACTGAGGGCTGAAGACTGAGGATTCCGGATTGAGGATTCAGAATTGAAATTTGAGGACTGAGCATTGAGGATTGAAGATTGAGTATTGAGGATTGAAGATTGAGAATTGAGGATTGAGGATTGAGGATTGAGGATGAGGGCTGAGGGTTGAGGATTGAGGTAGAGGACTGAGGACTGAGGATTGAGGATTGAGAATTGAGGATTGAGGATTGAGTGTTGAAGATTGAGGATTGGGTATTGAGGATTGAAGAATGAGGATTGAGGATTGAGGATTGAGGATTGAGGATTGAGGATTGAAGATTGAGTATTGAGGATTGAAGGTAGAGGATTGAGGATTGAGAATTGAGGATTGAGGCTTGATGATTGAGTACTGAGGATTGAAGATTAAGATTGGGGATTGAGGATTGAGGATTGAGGATTGAGGATTGAGGATTGAAGATTGAGTATTGAGGATTGAAGATTGAGGATTGAGGATTGAGGATTGAGGATTGAGGATTGAAGATTGAGTACTGAGGATTGAAGATTAAGATTGAGGATTGAGGATTGAGGACTGAGGATTGAGGATTGAGGATTGAAGGTTCAGTATTGAGGATTGAAGATTGAGAATTGAGGATTGAGGATTGAGCGTTGAGGACTGAGTGTTGAGGGTTGAGTGATGAGAACTGATGTCTGTGGATAGAGATTTGAAGATTGCAGATTGAGTATTGAGTATTGAAAACTGTGAATTGAGTATATTCTATTGAGGATTGAGGATTGACAACTGATTGTTGAGGACTGAGGGCTGAAGACTGAGGATTCCGGATTGAGGATTCAGAATTGAAATTTGAGGACTGAGCATTGAGGATTGAAGATTGAGTATTGAGGATTGAAGATTGAGAATTGAGGATTGAGGATTGAGGATTGAGGATGAGGGCTGAGGGTTGAGGATTGAGGTAGAGGACTGAGGACTGAGGATTGAGGATTGAGAATTGAGGATTGAGGATTGAGTGTTGAAGATTGAGGATTGGGTATTGAGGATTGAAGAATGAGGATTGAGGATTGAGGATTGAGGATTGAGGATTGAGGATTGAAGATTGAGTATTGAGGACTGAAGGTTGACGGTCGAGGATTGAGGATTGAGGATTGAGGATCGAAGATTGAGTACTGAGGATTGAAGATTAAGATTGAGGATTGAGGATTGAGGACTGAGGATTGAGGATTGACGATTGAAGATTAAGATTGAGGATTGAGGATTGAGGATTGCGAATTGAGGATTGCGGGTTGAGGATTGAGGATTGAAGATTGAGTATTGAGGATTGAAGGTTGAGGATTGTGGATTGAGGATTGAGGATTGAGGCTTGAATATTGAGGATTGGGGACTGAGTGTTGAGGGTTGAGTGATGAGAATTGATGTTTGTGGATAGAGATTTGAAGATTGCAGGTTGAGTATTGAGTATTGCAAACTGTGAAATCATGATATTCTATTGAGGATTGAGGATGGACCACTGACTGTGGAGGACTGAGGGCTGAAGATTGAGGTTTGAGGATTGAAGATTGAGGATTGCGTATTGAGGATAGAACATTGAGGATTGAAGATTGAGGATTGAGGGTTGAAGGTTGAGGATCGAGGATTGAGGATTGAGGATTGAGGATTGAGGATTGAAGAATGAGGATTGAGGATTGAGGATTGAGGATTGAGTATTGAAGACTGAGTATTGAGGATTGAAGATTGAGGATTGAGGAGTGAGTACAGAAAATTGAGGATTTGGGACTGAGGATTGAAGATTGGGGTTTGAGGATCGAGGATTGAGGATTGAGGATTGAGGATTGAGGATTGAGGATTGAAGATTGAGGATTGAGGATTGAGGATTGAGGATTGAGGATTGAGGATTGAAGATTGAATATTGATGATTAGACATTGAGGGTTGAGGATTGAGGGTTGTGGATTGAGGACGAGGACTGAGTGTTGAATATTGATGTCTGAGGTCTGAGGATTGAGGATTGAGAATTGAGAATTGAGGATTGAGGATTGAAGATTGAGGATTGGGTATTGAGGATTGACGAATGAGGATTGAGGATTGCGGATTGAGGATTGAGGATTGAGTATTGAGGATTGAAGACTGAGTGTTGAGGGTTGAGTGATTAGAATTGAAGATTGAGGATTGAGTATTGGGGGTTTTGGATTGAGGACGAGGACTGAGGGTTGAGTATTGATGTTTGAGGTCTGAGGATTGAGGGTTGAGGATTGTGAATTGAGGATTGAGGATTGAAGATTGAGGATTGGGTACTGAGGATTGAAGAATGAGGATTGAGGATTGAGGATTGAGGATTGAGGATTGAAGATTGAGTATTGAGGATTGAAGATTGACGATTGAGGATTGAGGATTGAGGATTGAGGATTGAGGATTCAGGATTGAAGATTGAGTATCGAGGATTGAAGATTGAGGATTGAGGATTGAGGATTGAGGATTGAGGATTGAAGATTGAGTACTGAGGATTGAAGATTAAGATTGAGGGTTGAGGATTGAGGATTGAGGATTGAGGTTTGAGGATTGAAGATTGAGGATTGAAGATTGAGGATTGTGTATTGAGGATTGAAGAATGAGGATTGAATATTGAGTGTTGAGGAATGAAGATTGAGATTGAGGATTGGGGATTGAGGATTGAGGATTGAGGATTGAGGATTGAAGATTGAGGTTTGCGTACTGAGGATAGAACATTGACGATTGAGGATTGAGTATTGAGGATTGAGGATTGAGGATTGAAGATTGAATATTGATGATTGAAGATTGAGGATTGAGGATTGAAGATTGAGTATTGAGGATTGAAGATTGAGGATTGAGGATTGAGGATTGAGGATTGAGGATTGAAGATTGAGTACTGAGGATTGAAGATTAAGATTGAGGATTGAGGATTGAGGACTGAGGATTGAGGATTGAGGATTGAAGGTTCAGTATTGAGGATTGAAGATTGAGAATTGAGGATTGAGGGTTGAGCGTTGAGGACTGAGCGTTGAGGGTTGAGTGATGAGAATTGATGTTTGTGGATAGAGATTTGAAGATTGCAGATTGAGTATTGAGTATTGAAAACTGTGAATTGAGTATATTATATTGAGGATTGAGGATTGACAACTGATTGTTGAGGTCTGAGGGCTGAAGATTGAGGATTCCGGATTGAGGATTCAGAATTGAAATTTGAGGACTGAGCATTGAGGATTGAAGATTGAGTATTGAGGATTGAAGATTGAGAATTGAGGATTGAGGATTGAGGATTGAGGATGAGGGCTGAGGGTTGAGGATTGAGGTTTGAGGACTGAGGACTGAGGATTGAGTATTGAGTATTGAGGATTGAGGATTGAAGATTGAGTATTGAGGATTGAAGATTGAGGATTGAGGATTGAGGATTGAGGACTGAGGATTGAGGATTGAGGATTGAGGATTGAAGATTGAGTATTGAGGATTGAAGGTAGAGGATTGAGGATTGAGAATTGAGGATTGAGGCTTGATGATTGAGTACTGAGGATTGAAGATTAAGATTGGGGATTGAGGATTGAGGATTGAGGATTGAGGATTGAGGATTGAAGATTGAGTATTGAGGATTGAAGATTGAGGATTGAGGATTGAGGATTGAGGATTGAGGATTGAAGATTGAGTACTGAGGATTGAAGATTAAGATTGAGGATTGAGGATTGAGGACTGAGGATTGAGGATTGAGGATTGAAGGTTCAGTATTGAGGATTGAAGATTGAGAATTGAGGATTGAGGATTGAGCGTTGAGGACTGAGTGTTGAGGGTTGAGTGATGAGAATTGATGTCTGTGGATAGAGATTTGAAGATTGCAGATTGAGTATTGAGTATTGAAAACTGTGAATTGAGTATATTCTATTGAGGATTGAGGATTGACAACTGATTGTTGAGGACTGAGGGCTGAAGACTGAGGATTCCGGATTGAGGATTCAGAATTGAAATTTGAGGACTGAGCATTGAGGATTGAAGATTGAGTATTGAGGATTGAAGATTGAGAATTGAGGATTGAGGATTGAGGATTGAGGATGAGGGCTGAGGGTTGAGGATTGAGGTAGAGGACTGAGGACTGAGGATTGAGGATTGAGAATTGAGGATTGAGGATTGAGTGTTGAAGATTGAGGATTGGGTATTGAGGATTGAAGAATGAGGATTGAGGATTGAGGATTGAGGATTGAGGATTGAGGATTGAAGATTGAGTATTGAGGACTGAAGGTTGACGATCGAGGATTGAGGATTGAGGATTGAGGATCGAAGATTGAGTACTGAGGATTGAAGATTAAGATTGAGGATTGAGGATTGAGGACTGAGGATTGAGGATTGACGATTGAAGGTACAGTATTGAGGATTGAAGATTGAGAATTGAGGATTGAGGATTGAACATTGAGGACTGAGTGTTGAGGGATGAGTGATGAGAATTGATGTTTGTGGATACTGATTTGAAGATTGCAGATTGAGTATTTAGTATTGAAAACTGTGAATTGAGCATATTCTATTGAGGATTGAGGATTGACAACTGATTGTTGAGGTCTGAGGGCTGAAGATTGAGGGTTCCGGATTGAGGATTCAGAATTGAAATTTGAGGACTGAGCATTGAGGATTGAAGATTGAGTATTGAGGATTGAAGATTGAGAATTGAGGATTGAGGATTGGGGATTGAGAATGAGGGCTGAGGGTTGACGATTGAGGTTTGAGGACTGAGGACTGAGGATTGAGGATTGAGAATTGAGGATTGAGGATTGAGGCTTGAATATTGAGGATTGGGGACTGAGTGTTGAGGGTTGAGTGATGAGAATTGATGTTTGTGGATAGAGATTTGAAGATTGCAGTTTGAGTATTGAGTATTGAAAACTGTGAAATCATGATATTCTATTGAGGATTGAGGATGGACCACTGACTGTGGAGGACTGAGGGCTGAAGATTGAGGATTCAGGATTGGGGATTGAGGATTGAGGTTTGAGGACTGAGGATTGAGGATTGAGGATTGAGGATTGAGGATTGAGGATTGAGGATTGAAGACTGAGGATCGGGTATTGAGGATTGAACATTGATGATTGAGGATTGAGGATTGAGGATTGAGGGTTGAGGATTGAGGATTGAAGATTAAGATTGAGGATTGAGGATTGAGGATTGCGAATTGAGGATTGCGGGTTGAGGATTGAGGATTGAAGATTGAGTATTGAGGATTGAAGGTTGAGGATTGTGGATTGAGGATTGAGGATTGAGGCTTGAATATTGAGGATTGGGGACTGAGTGTTGAGGGTTGAGTGATGAGAATTGATGTTTGTGGATAGAGATTTGAAGATTGCAGGTTGAGTATTGAGTATTGAAAACTGTGAAATCATGATATTCTATTGAGGATTGAGGATGGACCACTGACTGTGGAGGACTGAGGGCTGAAGATTGAGGTTTGAGGATTGAAGATTGAGGATTGCGTATTGAGGATAGAACATTGAGGATTGAAGATTGAGGATTGAGGGTTGAAGGTTGAGGATCGAGGATTGAGGATTGAGGATTGAGGATTGAGGATTGAAGAATGAGGATTGAGGATTGAGGATTGAGGATTGAGTATTGAAGACTGAGTATTGAGGATTGAAGATTGAGGATTGAGGAGTGAGTACAGAAAATTGAGGATTTGGGACTGAGGATTGAAGATTGGGGTTTGAGGATCGAGGATTGAGGATTGAGGATTGAGGATTGAGGATTGAGGATTGAAGATTGAGGATTGAGGATTGAGGATTGAGGATTGAGGATTGAGGATTGAAGATTGAATATTGATGATTAGACATTGAGGGTTGAGGATTGAGGGTTGTGGATTGAGGACGAGGACTGAGTGTTGAATATTGATGTCTGAGGTCTGAGGATTGAGGTTTGAGAATTGAGAATTGAGGATTGAGGATTGAAGATTGAGGACTGGGTATTGAGGATAGACGAATGAGGATTGAGGATTGAGGATTGAGGATTGAAGATTGAGTATTGAGGATTGAAGATTGACGATTGAGGATTGAGGATTGAGGATTGAGGATTGAGGATTGAGGATTGAGGATTGAAGATTGAGTATTGGGTATTGAAGATTAAGGATTGAGGATTGAGGATTGTGGATTGAGGATTGAAGATTGAGTACTGAGGATTGAAGATTAAGATTGAGGATTGAGGATTGAGGATTGAGGATTGAGGATTGAGGATTGAAGATTGAGTATTGAGGATTGAAGATTGAGGATTGTGCATTGAGGATTGAGGATTGAAGATTGAGTATTGAGGATTGAAGATTGAGGATTGAGGATTGAGGATTGAGGATTGAGGATTGAGGATTGAGGATTGCGCATAGAAGATTGAGGATTGGGTATTGCGGATTGAACATTGAGGATTGAGGATTGAGGATTGAGGATTGAGGACTGAAGATTGAATATTTATGATTGAATACTGAGGATTGAGGATTGATGGTTGTGGATTGAGGACGAGGACTGAGGGTTGACTACTGCTGTTTGAGGTCTGAGGATTGAGGATTGAGGATTGAGAATTGAGGATTGAGGATTGAGGATTGAAGACTGAGTGCTGAGGGTTGAGTGATGAGAATTGATGTTTGTGGATAGAGATTTGAAGATTGCAGATTAAGTATTGAGTATTGAAGACTGTGAATTGATGATATTCTCTTGAGGATTGAGGATTGACAACTGATTGTTGAGGACTGAGGGCTGAAGGTTGAGGATTCAGGATTGAGGATTCAGGATTGTGGATTGAGGATTGAGGATTGAGAATTGAAGATTGAGGATTGAGTATTGGGGGTTGTGGATTGAGGACGAGGACTGAGGGTTGAGTATTGATGTTTGAGGTCTGAGGACTGAGGGTTGAGGATTGAGAATTGAGGATTGAGGATTGAAGATTGAGGATTGGGTATTGAGGATTGAAGAATGAGGATTGAGTACTGAGTATTGAGGATTGAGGATTGAAGATTGAGTATTGAGCATTGAATATTGACGCTTGAGGATTGAGGATTGAGGATTGAGGATTGAGGATTGAGGATTGAGGATTGAAGATTGAGTACTGAGGATTGAAAATTGAGGATTGAGGATTGAGGTTTGAGGATTGAGGATTGAAGATTGAGTACTGAGGATTGAAGATTAAGATTGAGGATTGATGATTGAGGATTGAGGATTGAAGATTGAGGATTGGGGACTGAGTATTGAGGGTTGAGTGATGAGAATTGATGCTTGTGGATTGAGGTCTGAAGATTGCAGATTGAGTATTAAGTATTGAAAACTGTGAATTGAGGATATTCTATTGAGGATTGAGGATTGACAACTGATTGTTGAGGACTTAGGGCTGAAGATTGAGGATTCAGGGTTGAGGATTGAAGATTGAGGATTGGGTATTGAGGATTGAAGAATGAGGATTGAGGATTGAGGATTGAGGATTGAGGATTGAAGATTCAGTATTGAGGATTGAAGGTTGACGATTGAGGATTGAGGATTGAGGATTGAGGATTGAGGATTGAGGATTGAGGATTGGGTATTGAGGATTGAAGAATGAGGATTGAGGATTGAGGATTGAGGATTGAGGATTGAAGATTGAGTATTGAGCATTGAAGCCTGACGATTGAGTATTGAGGATTGGAGATTGAGAATTGAGGATTGAGGATTGAGGATTGAGGATGAGGGCTGAGGGTTGAGGATTGAGGTTTGAGGACTGAGGACTGAGGATTGAGTATTGAGTATTGAGGATTGAGGATTGAAGATTGAGTATTGAGGATTGAAGATTGACGATTCAGGATTGAGGATTGAGGATTGAGGATTGAGGATTCAGGATTGAGGATTGAAGATTGAGTATTGAGGATTGAAGGTAGAGGATTGAGGATTGAGAATTGAGGATTGAGGATTGAAGATTGAGTATTGGGGATTGAAGATTGAGGATTGAGGATTGAGGATTGAGGATTGAGGATTGAAGATTGAGTATTGAGCATTGCAGCCTGACGATTGAGTATTGAGGATTGGAGATTGAGAATTGAGGATTGAGGATTGAGGATTGAGGATGAGGGCTGAGGGTTGAGGATTGAGGTTTGAGGACTGAGGACTGAGGATTGAGTATTGAGTATTGAGGATTGAGGATTGAGGATTGGGTATTGAGGATTGAAGAATGAGGATTGAGGATTGAGGATTGAGGATTGAGGATTGAAGATTGAGTATTGAGCATTGAAGCCTGACGATTGAGGATTGAGGATTGAGGATTGAGGATTGAGGATTGAGGATTGCGGATAGAAGATTGAGGATTGGGTATTGCGGATTGAACATTGAGGATTGAGGATTGAGGATTGAGGATTGAGGACTGAAGATTGAATATTGATGATTGAATATTGAGGATTGAGGATTGATGGTTGTGGATTGAGGACGAGGACTGAGGGTTGACTACTGCTGTTTGAGGTCTGAGGATTGAGGATTGAGGATTGAGGATTGAGGATTGAGGATTGAGGATTGAAGACTGAGTGCTGAGGGTTGAGTGATGAGAATTGATGTTTGTGGATAGAGATTTGAAGATTGCAGATTAAGTATTGAGTATTGAAGACTGTGAATTGATGATATTCTCTTGAGGATTGAGGATTGACAACTGATTGTTGAGGACTGAGGGCTGAAGGTTGAGGATTCAGGATTGAGGATTCAGGATTGTGGATTGAGGATTGACGATTGAGAATTGAAGATTGAGGATTGAGTATTGGGGGTTGTGGATTGAGGACGAGGACTGAGGGTTGAGTATTGATGTTTGAGGTCTGAGGATTGAGGGTTGAGGATTGAGAATTGAGGATTGAGGATTGAAGATTGAGGATTGGGTATTGAGGATTGAAGAATGAGGATTGAGTACTGAGTATTGAGGATTGAGGATTGAAGATTGAGTATTGAGCATTGAATATTGACGCTTGAGGATTGAGGATTGAGGACTGAGGATTGAGGATTGAGGATTGAGGATTGAAGATTGAGTACTGAGGATTGAAAATTGAGGATTGAGGATTGAGGTTTGAGTATTGAGGATTGAAGATTGAGGATCGAGGATTGACGATTGAGGATTGAGGATAGAGGATTGAAGAATGAGGTTTGAGGGTTGAGGATTGAAGATTGAGGATTGAAGACTGAGTATTGAGGATTGAAGATTGAGGATTGAGGAGTGAGTATTGAAGATTGAGGATTTGGGACTGAGGATTGAAGATTGGGGTTTGAGGATTGAGGATTGAGGATTGAGGATTGAGGGTTGAGGAATGAAGATTAAGATTGAGGATTGAGGATTGAGGATTGAGGATTGAGGATTGAGGATTGAGGATTGAGGATTGAGGATTGAAGATTGAGGATTGCGTATTGAGGATAGAACATTGAGGATTGAGTATTGAGTATTGAGGATTGAGGATTGAGGATTGAAGATTGAATATTGATGATTGAAGATTGAGGATCGAGGATTGAGGGTTGTGGAATGAGGACGAGGACTGAGGGTTGAGTATTGATGTTTGAGGTCTGAGGATTGAGGATTGAGGATTGAGGATTGAAGATTGAGTATTGGGGATTGAAGATTGAGGATTGAGGATTGAGGATTGAGGATTGAGGATTGAAGATTGAGTACTGAGGATTGAAGATTAAGATTGAGGATTGAGGATTGAGGACTGAGGATTGAGGATTGAGGATTGAAGGTTCAGTATTGAGGATTGAAGATTGAGAATTGAGGATTGAGGATTGAGCGTTGAGGACTGAGTGTTGAGGGTTGAGTGATGAGAATTGATGTTTGTGGATAGAGATTTGAAGATTGCAGATTGAGTATTGAGTATTGAAAACTGTGAATTGAGTATATTATATTGAGGATTGAGGATTGACAACTGATTGTTGGGGACTGAGGGCTGAAGATTGAGGATTCCGGATTGAGGATTCAGAATTGAAATTTGAGGACTGAGCATTGAGGACTGAAGATTGAGTATTGAGGATTGAAGATTGAGAATTGAGGATTGAGGATTGAGGATTGATGATGAGGGCTGAGGGTTGAGGATTGGGGTTTGAGGACTGAGGACTGAGGATTGAGTATTGAGTATTGAGGATTGAGGATTGAAGATTGAGTATTGAGGATTGAAGATTGACGATTCAGGATTGAGGATTGAGGATTGAGGATTGAGGATTCAGGATTGAGGATTGAAGATTGAGTATTGAGGATTGAAGATGGACGATTCAGGATTGAGGATTGAGGATTGAGGATTGAGGATTGAGGATTGAGGATGAGGGCTGAGGGTTGAGGATTGAGGTTTGAGGACTGAGGACTGAGGATTGAGTATTGAGTATTGAGGATTGAGGATTGAAGATTGAGTATTGAGGATTGAAGATTGAGGATTGGGTATTGAGGATTGAAGAATGAGGATTGAGGATTGAGGATTGAGGATTGAGGATTGAAGATTGAGTATTGAGCATTGAAGCCTGACGATTGAGGATTGAGGATTGAGGATTGAGGATTGAGGATTGAGGATTGAGGATTGTGGATTGAAGATTGAGTATTGGGTATTGAAGATTGAGGATTGAGGATTGAGGATTGTGGATTGAGGATTGAAGATTGAGTACTGAGGATTGAAGATTAAGATTGAGGATTGTGGATTGAGGATTGAGGATTGAGGATTGAGGATTGAAGATTGAGTATTGAGGATTGAAGATTGAGGATTGAGCATTGAGGATTGAGGATTGAAGATTGAGTATTGAGGATTGAAGATTGAGGATTGAGGATTGAGGATTGAGGATTGAGGATTGAGGATTGAGGATTGCGGATAGAAGATTGAGGATTGGGTATTGCGGATTGAACATTGAGGATTGAGGATTGAGGATTGAGGATTGAGGACTGAAGATTGAATATTGATGATTGAATATTGAGGATTGAGGATTGATGGTTGTGGATTGAGGACGAGGACTGAGGGTTGACTACTGCTGTTTGAGGTCTGAGGATTGAGGATTGAGGATTGAGGATTGAAGATTGAGTACTGAGGATTGAAAATTGAGGATTGAGGATTGAGGTTTGAGGATTGAGGATTGAAGATTGAGTACTGAGGATTGAAGATTAAGATTGAGGATTGATGATTGAGGATTGAGGATTGAAGATTGAGGATTGGGGACTGAGTATTGAGGGTTGAGTGATGAGAATTGATGCTTGTGGATTGAGGTCTGAAGATTGCAGATTGAGTATTAAGTATTGAAAACTGTGAATTGAGGATATTCTATTGAGGATTGAGGATTGACAACTGATTGTTGAGGACTTAGGGCTGAAGATTGAGGATTCAGGGTTGAGGATTCAGGATTGAGGTTTGAGGACTGAGGATTGAGGGTTGAGGATTGAGGATTGAGGATTGAGGATTGAAGACTGAGGATTGGGTATTGAAGATTGAACATTCAGGATTGAGTGTTGAGGATAGAGGATTGAGGATTGAGGATTGAAGGTTGAATATTAATGACTGAATATTGAGGATTGAGGATTGAGGGTTGTGGAATGAGGACGAGGACTGAGGGTTGAGTATTGATGTTTGAGGTCTGAGGATTGAGGATTGAGTATTGAGTATTGAGGATTGAGGATTGAAGATTGAGTATTGAGGATTGAAGATTGACGATTGAGGATTGAGGATTGAGGATTGAGGATTGAGGATTGAGGATTGAGGATTGAAGATTGAGTATTGGGTATTGAAGATTGAGGATTGAGGATTGAGGATTGTGGATTGAGGATTGAAGATTGAGTACAGAGGATTGAAGATTAAGATTGAGGATTGAGGATTGAGGATTGAGGATTGAGGATTGAGGATTGAAGATTGAATATTGAGGATTGAAGATTGAGGATTGAGCATTGAGGATTGAGGATTGAAGATTGAGTATTGAGGATTGAAGATTCAGGATTGAGGATTGAGGATTAAGGATTGAGGATTGAGGATTGAGGATTGCGCATAGAAGATTGAGGATTGGGTATTGCGGATTGAACATTGAGGATTGAGGATTGAGGATTGAGGATTGAGGACTGAAGATTGAATATTTATGATTGAATATTGAGGATTGACGATTGATGGTTGTGGATTGAGGACGAGGACTGAGGGTTGACTACTGCTGTTTGAGGTCTGAGGATTGAGGATTGAGGATTGAGAATTGAGGATTGAGGATTGAGGATTGAAGACTGAGTGCTGAGGGTTGAGTGATGAGAATTGATGTTTGTGGATAGAGATTTGAAGATTGCAGATTAAGTATTGAGTATTGAAGACTGTGAATTGATGATATTCTCTTGAGGATTGAGGATTGACAACTGATTGTTGAGGACTGAGGGCTGAAGGTTGAGGAATCAGGATTGAGGATTCAGGATTGTGGATTGAGGATTGAGGATTGAGAATTGAAGATTGAGGATTGAGTATTGGGGGTTGTGGATTGAGGACGAGGACTGAGGGTTGAGTATTGATGTTTGAGGTCTGAGGATTGAGGGTTGAGGATTGAGAATTGAGGATTGAGGATTGAAGATTGAGGATTGGGTATTGAGGATTGAAGAATGAGGATTGAGTACTGAGTATTGAGGATTGAGGATTGAAGATTGAGTATTGAGCATTGAATATTGACGCTTGAGGATTGAGGATTGAGGATTGAGGATTGAGGATTGAGGATTGAGGATTGAAGATTGAGTACTGAGGATTGAAAATTGAGGATTGAGGATTGAGGTTTGAGGATTGAGGATTGAAGATTGAGTACTGAGGATTGAAGATTAAGATTGAGGATTGATGATTGAGGATTGAGGATTCAAGATTGAGGATTGGGGACTGAGTATTGAGGGTTGAGTAATGAGAATTGATGCTTGTGGATTGAGGTCTGAAGATTGCAGATTGAGTATTAAGTATTGAAAACTGTGAATTGAGGATATTCTATTGAGGATTGAGGATTGACAACTGATTGTTGAGGACTTAGGGCTGAAGATTGAGGATTCAGGGTTGAGGATTCAGGATTGAGGTTTGAGGACTGAGGATTGAGGGTTGAGGATTGAGGATTGAGGATTGAGGATTGAAGACTGAGGATTGGGTATTGAAGATTGAACATTCAGGATTGAGTGTTGAGGATAGAGGATTGAGGATTGAGGATTGAAGGTTGAATATTAATGACTGAACATTGAGGATTGAGGATTGAGGGTTGTGGATTGAGGACGAGGACTGAGGGCTGAGTATTGATGTTTGAAGTCTGAGGATTCAGGATTGAAGATTGAGTATTGAGGATAGAAGACTGAGGATTGAGGATTGTCGATTAAGGATTGAGGATGAGGTCTGAGGGTTGAGGATTGAGGTTTGAGGACTGAGGACTGAGGATTGAGAATTAAGAATTGAGTATTGAGGATTGAGGATTGAAGATTGAGGATTGGGTATTGAGGATTGAAGAATGAGGATTGAGGATTGAGGATTGAGGATTGAGGATTGAAGATTGAGTATTGAGCATTGAAGCCTGACGATTGAGGATTGAGGATTGAGGATTGAGGATTGAGGATGGAGGATTGAAGATTGAGTATTGAGGATTGAAGATTGAGGATCGAGGATTGAGGATTGAGGATTGAGGATAGAGGATTGAAGAATGAGGTTTGAGGGTTGAGGATTGAGGATTGAGGATTGAAGACTGAGTATTGAGGATTGAAGATTGAGGATTGAGGAGTGAGTATTGAAGATTGAGGATTTGGGACTGAGGATTGAAGATTGGGGTTTGAGGATTGAAGATTGAGGATTGAGGATTGAGGGTTGAGGAATGAAGATTAAGATTGAGGATTGAGGATTGAGGATTGAGGATTGAGGATTGAGGATTGAGGATTGAGGATTGAGGATTGAAGATTGAGGATTGCGTATTGAGGATAGAACATTGAGGATTGAGTATTGAGTATTGAGGATTGAGGATTGAGGATTGAAGATTGAATATTGATGATTGAAGATTGAGGATCGAGGATTGAGGATTGAGGATTGAGGATTGCGGATAGAAGATTGAGGATTGGGTATTGCGGATTGAACATTGAGGATTGAGGATTGAGTATTGAGGATTGAGGACTGAAGATTGAATATTGATGATTGAATATTGAGGATTGAGGATTGATGGTTGTGGATTGTGGACGAGGACTGAGGGTTGACTACTGCTGTTTGAGGTCTGAGGATTGAGGATTGAGGATTGAGGATTGAGGATTGAGGATTGAGGATTGAAGACTGAGTGCTGAGGGTTGAGTGATGGGAATTGATGTTTGTGGATAGAGATTTGAAGATTGCAGATTAAGTATTGAGTATTGAAGACTGTGAATTGATGATATTCTCTTGAGGATTGAGGATTGACAACTGATTGTTGAGGACTGAGGGCTGAAGGTTGAGGATTCAGGATTGAGGATTCAGGATTGTGGATTGAGGATTGAGGATTGAGGATTGAAGATTGAGTATTGAGCATTGAATATTGACGCTTGAGGATTGAGGATTGAGGATTGAGGATTGAGGATTGAGGATTGAGGATTGAAGATTGAGTACTGAGGATTGAAAATTGAGGATTGAGGATTGAGGTTTGAGGATTGAGGATTGAAGATTGAGTACTGAGGATTGAAGATTAAGATTGAGGATTGATGATTGAGGATTGAGGATTGAGGGTTGAAGATTGAGAATTGAGCATTGAAGCCTGACGATTGAGGATTGAGGATTGAGGATTGAAGATTGAGGATGGAGGATTGAAGATTGAGTATTGAGGATTGAAGATTGAGGATCGAGGATTGAGGATTGAGGATTGAGGATAGAGGATTGAAGAATGAGGTTTGAGGGTTGAGGATTGAGGATTGAGGATTGAAGACTGAGTATTGAGGATTGAAGATTGAGGATTGAGGAGTGAGTATTGAAGATTGAGGATTTGGGACTGAGGATTGAAGATTGGGGTTTGAGGATTGAGGATTGAGGATTGAGGATTGAGGGTTGAGGAATGAAGATTAAGATTGAGGATTGAGGATTGAGGATTGAGGATTGAGGATTGAGGATTGAGGATTGAGGATTGAGGATTGAAGATTGAGGATTGCGTATTGAGGATAGAACATTGAGGATTGAGTATTGAGTATTGAGGATTGAGGATTGAGGATTGAAGATTGAATATTGATGATTGAAGATTGAGGATCGAGGATTGAGGGTTGTGGAATGAGGACGAGGACTGAGGGTTGAGTATTGATGTATGAGGTCTGAGGATTGAGGATTGAGGATTGAGGATTGAGGATTGAGGATTGAGGATTGAGGATTGAAGATTGAGGATTGGGTATTGAGGATTGAAGAATGAGGATTGAGGATTGAGGATTGAGGATTGAGGATTGAAGATTCAGCATTGAGGATTGAAGGTTGACGATTGAGGATTGAGGATTGAGGATTGAGGATTGAGGATTGAGGATTGAGGATTGGGTATTGAGGATTGAAGAATGAGGATTGAGGGTTGAGGATTGAGGATTGAGGAATGAAGATTAAGATTGAGGATTGAGGATTGAGGATTGAGGATTGAGGATTGAGGATTCAGAATTGAAATTTGAGGACTGAGCATTGAGGATTGAAGATGGAGTATTGAGGATTGAAGATTGAGAATTGAGGATTGAGGATTGAGGATTGAGGATGAGGGCTGAGGGTTGAGGATTGAGGTTTGAGGACTGAGGACTGAGGATTGAGTATTGAGTATTGAGGATTGAGGATTGAAGATTGAGTATTGAGGATTGAAGATTGACGATTCAGGATTGAGGATTGAGGATTGAGGATTGAGGATTCAGGATTGAGGATTGAAGATTGTGTATTGAGGATTGAATGTAGAGGATTGAGGATTGAGAATTGAGGATTGAGAATTGAGGATTGAGGAATGAAGATTGAGTATTGGGGATTGAAGATTGAGGATTGAGGATTGAGGATTGAGGATTGAGGATTGAAGATTGAGTACTGAGGATTGAAGATTAAGATTGAGGATTGAGGATTGAGGACTGAGGATTGAGGATTGAGGATTGAAGGTTCAGTATTGAGGATTGAAGATTGAGAATTGGGGATTGAGGATTGAGCGTTGAGGACTGAGTGTTGAGGGTTGAGTGATGAGAATTGATGTTTGTGGATAGAGATTTGAAGATTGCAGATTGAGTATTGAGTATTGAAAACTGTGAATTGAGTATATTATATTGAGGATTGAGGATTGACAACTGATTCTTGAGGACTGAGGGCTGAAGATTGAGGATTCCGGATTGAGGATTCAGAATTGAAATTTGAGGACTGAGCATTGAGGACTGAAGATTGAGTATTGAGGATTGAAGATTGAGAATTGAGGATTGAGGATTGAGGATTGAGGATGAGGGCTGAGGGTTGAGGATTGGGGTTTGAGGACTGAGGACTGAGGATTGAGTATTGAGTATTGAGGATTGAGGATTGAAGATTGAGTATTGAGGATTGAAGATTGACGATTCAGGATTGAGGATTGAGGATTGAGGATTGAGGATTCAGGATTGAGGATTGAAGATTGAGTATTGAGGATTGAAGGTAGAGGATTGAGGATTGAGAATTGAGGATTGAGGCTTGATGATTGAGTACTGAGTATTGAAGATTAAGATTGGGGATTGAGGATTGAGGATTGAGGATTGAGGATTGAGGATTGAAGATTGAGTATTGAGGATTGAAGATTGAGGATTGAGGATTGAGGATTGAGGATTGAGGATTGAAGATTGAGTACTGACGATTGAAGATTAAGATTGAGGATTGAGGATTGAGGACTGAGGATTGAGGATCGAGGATTGAAGGTTCAGTATTGAGGATTGAAGATTGAGAATTGAGGATTGAGGATTGAGCGTTGAGGACTGAGTGTTGAGGGTTGAGTGATGAGAATTGATGTTTGTGGATAGAGATTTGGAGATTGCAGATTGAGTATTGAGTATTGAAAACTGTGAATTGAGTATATTCTATTGAGGATTGAGGATTGACAACTGATTGTTGAGGACTGAGGGCTGAAGATTGAGGATTCCGGATTGAGGATTCAGAATTGAAATTTGAGGACTGAGCATTGAGGATTGAAGATTGAGTATTGAGGATTGAAGATTGAGAATTGAGGATTGAGGATTGAGGATTGAGGATGAGGGCTGAGGGTTGAGGATTGAGGTAGAGGACTGAGGACTGAGGATTGAGGATTGAGAATTGAGGATTGATGATTGAGGGTTGAAGATTGAGGATTGGGTATTGAGGATTGAAGAATGAGGATTGAGGATTGAGGATTGAGGATTGAGGAGTGAATATTGAGTATTGAGGATTGAAGATCGACTATTGGGGATTGCGAATTGAGGATTGCGGGTTGAGGATTGAGGATTGAAGATTGAGTATTGAGGATTGAAGGTTGAGGATTGTGGATTGAGGATTGAGGATTGAGGCTTGAATATTGAGGATTGGGGACTGAGTGTTGAGGGTTGAGTGATGAGAATTGATGTTTGTGGATAGAGATTTGAAGATTGCAGGTTGAGTATTGAGTATTGAAAACTGTGAAATCATGATATTCTATTGAGGATTGAGGATGGACCACTGACTGTGGAGGACTGAGGGCTGAAGATTGAGGATTCAGGATTGGGGGTTGAGGATTGAGGTTTGAGGACTGAGGATTGAGGATTGAGGATTGAGGATTGAGGATTGAGGATTGAGGATTGAAGACTGAGGATCGGGTATTGAGGATTGAACATTGATGATTGAGGATTGAGGATTGAGGATTGAGGATTGAGGATTGAGGATTGAAGATTAAGATTGAGGATTGAGGATTGAGGATTGCGAATTGAGGATTGCGGGTTGAGGATTGAGGATTGAAGATTGAGTATTGAGGATTGAAGGTTGAGGATTGTGGATTGAGGATTGAGGATTGAGGCTTGAATATTGAGGATTGGGGACTGAGTGTTGAGGGTTGAGTGATGAGAATTGATGTTTGTGGATAGAGATTTGAAGATTGCAGATTGAGTATTGAGTATTGAAAACTGTGAATTGAGTATATTCTATTGAGGATTGAGGATTGACAACTGATTGTTGAGGACTGAGGGCTGAAGACTGAGGATTCCGGATTGAGGATTCAGAATTGAAATTTGAGGACTGAGCATTGAGGATTGAAGATTGAGTATTGAGGATTGAAGATTGAGAATTGAGGATTGAGGATTGAGGATTGAGGATGAGGGCTGAGGGTTGAGGATTGAGGTAGAGGACTGAGGACTGAGGATTGAGGATTGAGAATTGAGGATTGAGGATTGAGTGTTGAAGATTGAGGATTGGGTATTGAGGATTGAAGAATGAGGATTGAGGATTGAGGATTGAGGATTGAGGATTGAGGATTGAAGATTGAGTATTGAGGACTGAAGGTTGACGGTCGAGGATTGAGGATTGAGGATTGAGGATCGAAGATTGAGTACTGAGGATTGAAGATTAAGATTGAGGATTGAGGATTGAGGACTGAGGATTGAGGATTGACGATTGAAGATTAAGATTGAGGATTGAGGATTGAGGATTGCGAATTGAGGATTGCGGGTTGAGGATTGAGGATTGAAGATTGAGTATTGAGGATTGAAGGTTGAGGATTGTGGATTGAGGATTGAGGATTGAGGCTTGAATATTGAGGATTGGGGACTGAGTGTTGAGGGTTGAGTGATGAGAATTGATGTTTGTGGATAGAGATTTGAAGATTGCAGGTTGAGTATTGAGTATTGCAAACTGTGAAATCATGATATTCTATTGAGGATTGAGGATGGACCACTGACTGTGGAGGACTGAGGGCTGAAGATTGAGGTTTGAGGATTGAAGATTGAGGATTGCGTATTGAGGATAGAACATTGAGGATTGAAGATTGAGGATTGAGGGTTGAAGGTTGAGGATCGAGGATTGAGGATTGAGGATTGAGGATTGAGGATTGAAGAATGAGGATTGAGGATTGAGGATTGAGGATTGAGTATTGAAGACTGAGTATTGAGGATTGAAGATTGAGGATTGAGGAGTGAGTACAGAAAATTGAGGATTTGGGACTGAGGATTGAAGATTGGGGTTTGAGGATCGAGGATTGAGGATTGAGGATTGAGGATTGAGGATTGAGGATTGAAGATTGAGGATTGAGGATTGAGGATTGAGGATTGAGGATTGAGGATTGAAGATTGAATATTGATGATTAGACATTGAGGGTTGAGGATTGAGGGTTGTGGATTGAGGACGAGGACTGAGTGTTGAATATTGATGTCTGAGGTCTGAGGATTGAGGATTGAGAATTGAGAATTGAGGATTGAGGATTGAAGATTGAGGATTGGGTATTGAGGATTGACGAATGAGGATTGAGGATTGCGGATTGAGGATTGAGGATTGAGTATTGAGGATTGAAGACTGAGTGTTGAGGGTTGAGTGATTAGAATTGAAGATTGAGGATTGAGTATTGGGGGTTTTGGATTGAGGACGAGGACTGAGGGTTGAGTATTGATGTTTGAGGTCTGAGGATTGAGGGTTGAGGATTGTGAATTGAGGATTGAGGATTGAAGATTGAGGATTGGGTACTGAGGATTGAAGAATGAGGATTGAGGATTGAGGATTGAGGATTGAGGATTGAAGATTGAGTATTGAGGATTGAAGATTGACGATTGAGGATTGAGGATTGAGGATTGAGGATTGAGGATTCAGGATTGAAGATTGAGTATCGAGGATTGAAGATTGAGGATTGAGGATTGAGGATTGAGGATTGAGGATTGAAGATTGAGTACTGAGGATTGAAGATTAAGATTGAGGGTTGAGGATTGAGGATTGAGGATTGAGGTTTGAGGATTGAAGATTGAGGATTGAAGATTGAGGATTGTGTATTGAGGATTGAAGAATGAGGATTGAATATTGAGTGTTGAGGATTGAAGATTGAGATTGAGGATTGGGGATTGAGGATTGAGGATTGAGGATTGAGGATTGAAGATTGAGGTTTGCGTACTGAGGATAGAACATTGACGATTGAGGATTGAGTATTGAGGATTGAGGATTGAGGATTGAAGATTGAATATTGATGATTGAAGATTGAGGATTGAGGATTGAAGATTGAGTATTGAGGATTGAAGATTGAGGATTGAGGATTGAGGATTGAGGATTGAGGATTGAGGATTGAAGATTGAGTACTGAGGATTGAAGATTAAGATTGAGGATTGAGGATTGAGGACTGAGGATTGAGGATTGAGGATTGAAGGTTCAGTATTGAGGATTGAAGATTGAGAATTGAGGATTGAGGGTTGAGCGTTGAGGACTGAGCGTTGAGGGTTGAGTGATGAGAATTGATGTTTGTGGATAGAGATTTGAAGATTGCAGATTGAGTATTGAGTATTGAAAACTGTGAATTGAGTATATTATATTGAGGATTGAGGATTGACAACTGATTGTTGAGGTCTGAGGGCTGAAGATTGAGGATTCCGGATTGAGGATTCAGAATTGAAATTTGAGGACTGAGCATTGAGGATTGAAGATTGAGTATTGAGGATTGAAGGTTGAGAATTGAGGATTGAGGATTGAGGATTGAGGATGAGGGCTGAGGGTTGAGGATTGAGGTTTGAGGACTGAGGACTGAGGATTGAGTATTGAGTATTGAGGATTGAGGATTGAAGATTGAGTATTGAGGATTGAAGATTGAGGATTGAGGATTGAGGATTGAGGACTGAGGATTGAGGATTGAGGATTGAGGATTGAAGATTGAGTATTGAGGATTGAAGGTAGAGGATTGAGGATTGAGAATTGAGGATTGAGGCTTGATGATTGAGTACTGAGGATTGAAGATTAAGATTGGGGATTGAGGATTGAGGATTGAGGATTGAGGATTGAAGATTGAGTATTGAGGATTGAAGATTGAGGATTGAGGATTGAGGATTGAGGATTGAGGATTGAGGATTGAAGACTGAGGATCGGGTATTGAGGATTGAACATTGATGATTGAGGATTGAGGATTGAGGATTGAGGGTTGAGGATTGAGGATTGAAGATTAAGATTGAGGATTGAGGATTGAGGATTGCGAATTGAGGATTGCGGGTTGAGGATTGAGGATTGAAGATTGAGTATTGAGGATTGAAGGTTGAGGATTGTGGATTGAGGATTGAGGATTGAGGCTTGAATATTGAGGATTGGGGACTGAGTGTTGAGGGTTGAGTGATGAGAATTGATGTTTGTGGATAGAGATTTGAAGATTGCAGGTTGAGTATTGAGTATTGCAAACTGTGAAATCATGATATTCTATTGAGGATTGAGGATGGACCACTGACTGTGGAGGACTGAGGGCTGAAGATTGAGGTTTGAGGATTGAAGATTGAGGATTGCGTATTGAGGATAGAACATTGAGGATTGAAGATTGAGGATTGAGGGTTGAAGGTTGAGGATCGAGGATTGAGGATTGAGGATTGAGGATTGAGGATTGAAGAATGAGGATTGAGGATTGAGGATTGAGGATTGAGTATTGAAGACTGAGTATTGAGGATTGAAGATTGAGGATTGAGGAGTGAGTACAGAAAATTGAGGATTTGGGACTGAGGATTGAAGATTGGGGTTTGAGGATCGAGGATTGAGGATTGAGGATTGAGGATTGAGGATTGAGGATTGAAGATTGAGGATTGAGGATTGAGGATTGAGGATTGAGGATTGAGGATTGAAGATTGAATATTGATGATTAGACATTGAGGGTTGAGGATTGAGGGTTGTGGATTGAGGACGAGGACTGAGTGTTGAATATTGATGTCTGAGGTCTGAGGATTGAGGATTGAGAATTGAGAATTGAGGATTGAGGATTGAAGATTGAGGATTGGGTATTGAGGATTGACGAATGAGGATTGAGGATTGCGGATTGAGGATTGAGGATTGAGTATTGAGGATTGAAGACTGAGTGTTGAGGGTTGAGTGATTAGAATTGAAGATTGAGGATTGAGTATTGGGGGTTTTGGATTGAGGACGAGGACTGAGGGTTGAGTATTGATGTTTGAGGTCTGAGGATTGAGGGTTGAGGATTGTGAATTGAGGATTGAGGATTGAAGATTGAGGATTGGGTACTGAGGATTGAAGAATGAGGATTGAGGATTGAGGATTGAGGATTGAGGATTGAAGATTGAGTATTGAGGATTGAAGATTGACGATTGAGGATTGAGGATTGAGGATTGAGGATTGAGGATTCAGGATTGAAGATTGAGTATCGAGGATTGAAGATTGAGGATTGAGGATTGAGGATTGAGGATTGAGGATTGAAGATTGAGTACTGAGGATTGAAGATTAAGATTGAGGGTTGAGGATTGAGGATTGAGGATTGAGGTTTGAGGATTGAAGATTGAGGATTGAAGATTGAGGATTGTGTATTGAGGATTGAAGAATGAGGATTGAATATTGAGTGTTGAGGATTGAAGATTGAGATTGAGGATTGGGGATTGAGGATTGAGGATTGAGGATTGAGGATTGAAGATTGAGGTTTGCGTACTGAGGATAGAACATTGACGATTGAGGATTGAGTATTGAGGATTGAGGATTGAGGATTGAAGATTGAATATTGATGATTGAAGATTGAGGATTGAGGATTGAAGATTGAGTATTGAGGATTGAAGATTGAGGATTGAGGATTGAGGATTGAGGATTGAGGATTGAAGATTGAGTACTGAGGATTGAAGATTAAGATTGAGGATTGAGGATTGAGGACTGAGGATTGAGGATTGAGGATTGAAGGTTCAGTATTGAGGATTGAAGATTGAGAATTGAGGATTGAGGGTTGAGCGTTGAGGACTGAGCGTTGAGGGTTGAGTGATGAGAATTGATGTTTGTGGATAGAGATTTGAAGATTGCAGATTGAGTATTGAGTATTGAAAACTGTGAATTGAGTATATTATATTGAGGATTGAGGATTGACAACTGATTGTTGAGGTCTGAGGGCTGAAGATTGAGGATTCCGGATTGAGGATTCAGAATTGAAATTTGAGGACTGAGCATTGAGGATTGAAGATTGAGTATTGAGGATTGAAGATTGAGAATTGAGGATTGAGGATTGAGGATTGAGGATGAGGGCTGAGGGTTGAGGATTGAGGTTTGAGGACTGAGGACTGAGGATTGAGTATTGAGTATTGAGGATTGAGGATTGAAGATTGAGTATTGAGGATTGAAGATTGAGGATTGAGGATTGAGGATTGAGGACTGAGGATTGAGGATTGAGGATTGAGGATTGAAGATTGAGTATTGAGGATTGAAGGTAGAGGATTGAGGATTGAGAATTGAGGATTGAGGCTTGATGATTGAGTACTGAGGATTGAAGATTAAGATTGGGGATTGAGGATTGAGGATTGAGGATTGAGGATTGAGGATTGAAGATTGAGTATTGAGGATTGAAGATTGAGGATTGAGGATTGAGGATTGAGGATTGAGGATTGAAGATTGAGTACTGAGGATTGAAGATTAAGATTGAGGATTGAGGATTGAGGACTGAGGATTGAGGATTGAGGATTGAAGGTTCAGTATTGAGGATTGAAGATTGAGAATTGAGGATTGAGGATTGAGCGTTGAGGACTGAGTGTTGAGGGTTGAGTGATGAGAATTGATGTCTGTGGATAGAGATTTGAAGATTGCAGATTGAGTATTGAGTATTGAAAACTGTGAATTGAGTATATTCTATTGAGGATTGAGGATTGACAACTGATTGTTGAGGACTGAGGGCTGAAGACTGAGGATTCCGGATTGAGGATTCAGAATTGAAATTTGAGGACTGAGCATTGAGGATTGAAGATTGAGTATTGAGGATTGAAGATTGAGAATTGAGGATTGAGGATTGAGGATTGAGGATGAGGGCTGAGGGTTGAGGATTGAGGTAGAGGACTGAGGACTGAGGATTGAGGATTGAGAATTGAGGATTGAGGATTGAGTGTTGAAGATTGAGGATTGGGTATTGAGGATTGAAGAATGAGGATTGAGGATTGAGGATTGAGGATTGAGGATTGAGGATTGAAGATTGAGTATTGAGGACTGAAGGTTGACGATCGAGGATTGAGGATTGAGGATTGAGGATCGAAGATTGAGTACTGAGGATTGAAGATTAAGATTGAGGATTGAGGATTGAGGACTGAGGATTGAGGATTGACGATTGAAGGTACAGTATTGAGGATTGAAGATTGAGAATTGAGGATTGAGGATTGAACATTGAGGACTGAGTGTTGAGGGATGAGTGATGAGAATTGATGTTTGTGGATACTGATTTGAAGATTGCAGATTGAGTATTTAGTATTGAAAACTGTGAATTGAGCATATTCTATTGAGGATTGAGGATTGACAACTGATTGTTGAGGTCTGAGGGCTGAAGATTGAGGGTTCCGGATTGAGGATTCAGAATTGAAATTTGAGGACTGAGCATTGAGGATTGAAGATTGAGTATTGAGGATTGAAGATTGAGAATTGAGGATTGAGGATTGGGGATTGAGAATGAGGGCTGAGGGTTGACGATTGAGGTTTGAGGACTGAGGACTGAGGATTGAGGATTGAGAATTGAGGATTGAGGATTGAGGCTTGAATATTGAGGATTGGGGACTGAGTGTTGAGGGTTGAGTGATGAGAATTGATGTTTGTGGATAGAGATTTGAAGATTGCAGTTTGAGTATTGAGTATTGAAAACTGTGAAATCATGATATTCTATTGAGGATTGAGGATGGACCACTGACTGTGGAGGACTGAGGGCTGAAGATTGAGGATTCAGGATTGGGGATTGAGGATTGAGGTTTGAGGACTGAGGATTGAGGATTGAGGATTGAGGATTGAGGATTGAGGATTGAGGATTGAAGACTGAGGATCGGGTATTGAGGATTGAACATTGATGATTGAGGATTGAGGATTGAGGATTGAGGGTTGAGGATTGAGGATTGAAGATTAAGATTGAGGATTGAGGATTGAGGATTGCGAATTGAGGATTGCGGGTTGAGGATTGAGGATTGAAGATTGAGTATTGAGGATTGAAGGTTGAGGATTGTGGATTGAGGATTGAGGATTGAGGCTTGAATATTGAGGATTGGGGACTGAGTGTTGAGGGTTGAGTGATGAGAATTGATGTTTGTGGATAGAGATTTGAAGATTGCAGGTTGAGTATTGAGTATTGAAAACTGTGAAATCATGATATTCTATTGAGGATTGAGGATGGACCACTGACTGTGGAGGACTGAGGGCTGAAGATTGAGGTTTGAGGATTGAAGATTGAGGATTGCGTATTGAGGATAGAACATTGAGGATTGAAGATTGAGGATTGAGGGTTGAAGGTTGAGGATCGAGGATTGAGGATTGAGGATTGAGGATTGAGGATTGAAGAATGAGGATTGAGGATTGAGGATTGAGGATTGAGTATTGAAGACTGAGTATTGAGGATTGAAGATTGAGGATTGAGGAGTGAGTACAGAAAATTGAGGATTTGGGACTGAGGATTGAAGATTGGGGTTTGAGGATCGAGGATTGAGGATTGAGGATTGAGGATTGAGGATTGAGGATTGAAGATTGAGGATTGAGGATTGAGGATTGAGGATTGAGGATTGAGGATTGAAGATTGAATATTGATGATTAGACATTGAGGGTTGAGGATTGAGGGTTGTGGATTGAGGACGAGGACTGAGTGTTGAATATTGATGTCTGAGGTCTGAGGATTGAGGTTTGAGAATTGAGAATTGAGGATTGAGGATTGAAGATTGAGGACTGGGTATTGAGGATAGACGAATGAGGATTGAGGATTGAGGATTGAGGATTGAAGATTGAGTATTGAGGATTGAAGATTGACGATTGAGGATTGAGGATTGAGGATTGAGGATTGAGGATTGAGGATTGAGGATTGAAGATTGAGTATTGGGTATTGAAGATTAAGGATTGAGGATTGAGGATTGTGGATTGAGGATTGAAGATTGAGTACTGAGGATTGAAGATTAAGATTGAGGATTGAGGATTGAGGATTGAGGATTGAGGATTGAGGATTGAAGATTGAGTATTGAGGATTGAAGATTGAGGATTGTGCATTGAGGATTGAGGATTGAAGATTGAGTATTGAGGATTGAAGATTGAGGATTGAGGATTGAGGATTGAGGATTGAGGATTGAGGATTGAGGATTGCGCATAGAAGATTGAGGATTGGGTATTGCGGATTGAACATTGAGGATTGAGGATTGAGGATTGAGGATTGAGGACTGAAGATTGAATATTTATGATTGAATACTGAGGATTGAGGATTGATGGTTGTGGATTGAGGACGAGGACTGAGGGTTGACTACTGCTGTTTGAGGTCTGAGGATTGAGGATTGAGGATTGAGAATTGAGGATTGAGGATTGAGGATTGAAGACTGAGTGCTGAGGGTTGAGTGATGAGAATTGATGTTTGTGGATAGAGATTTGAAGATTGCAGATTAAGTATTGAGTATTGAAGACTGTGAATTGATGATATTCTCTTGAGGATTGAGGATTGACAACTGATTGTTGAGGACTGAGGGCTGAAGGTTGAGGATTCAGGATTGAGGATTCAGGATTGTGGATTGAGGATTGAGGATTGAGAATTGAAGATTGAGGATTGAGTATTGGGGGTTGTGGATTGAGGACGAGGACTGAGGGTTGAGTATTGATGTTTGAGGTCTGAGGACTGAGGGTTGAGGATTGAGAATTGAGGATTGAGGATTGAAGATTGAGGATTGGGTATTGAGGATTGAAGAATGAGGATTGAGTACTGAGTATTGAGGATTGAGGATTGAAGATTGAGTATTGAGCATTGAATATTGACGCTTGAGGATTGAGGATTGAGGATTGAGGATTGAGGATTGAGGATTGAGGATTGAAGATTGAGTACTGAGGATTGAAAATTGAGGATTGAGGATTGAGGTTTGAGGATTGAGGATTGAAGATTGAGTACTGAGGATTGAAGATTAAGATTGAGGATTGATGATTGAGGATTGAGGATTGAAGATTGAGGATTGGGGACTGAGTATTGAGGGTTGAGTGATGAGAATTGATGCTTGTGGATTGAGGTCTGAAGATTGCAGATTGAGTATTAAGTATTGAAAACTGTGAATTGAGGATATTCTATTGAGGATTGAGGATTGACAACTGATTGTTGAGGACTTAGGGCTGAAGATTGAGGATTCAGGGTTGAGGATTGAAGATTGAGGATTGGGTATTGAGGATTGAAGAATGAGGATTGAGGATTGAGGATTGAGGATTGAGGATTGAAGATTCAGTATTGAGGATTGAAGGTTGACGATTGAGGATTGAGGATTGAGGATTGAGGATTGAGGATTGAGGATTGAGGATTGGGTATTGAGGATTGAAGAATGAGGATTGAGGATTGAGGATTGAGGATTGAGGATTGAAGATTGAGTATTGAGCATTGAAGCCTGACGATTGAGTATTGAGGATTGGAGATTGAGAATTGAGGATTGAGGATTGAGGATTGAGGATTGAGGATTGAAGATTGAATATTGATGATTAGACATTGAGGGTTGAGGATTGAGGGTTGTGGATTGAGGACGAGGACTGAGTGTTGAATATTGATGTCTGAGGTCTGAGGATTGAGGTTTGAGAATTGAGAATTGAGGATTGAGGATTGAAGATTGAGGACTGGGTATTGAGGATAGACGAATGAGGATTGAGGATTGAGGATTGAGGATTGAAGATTGAGTATTGAGGATTGAAGATTGACGATTGAGGATTGAGGATTGAGGATTGAGGATTGAGGATTGAGGATTGAGGATTGAAGATTGAGTATTGGGTATTGAAGATTAAGGATTGAGGATTGAGGATTGTGGATTGAGGATTGAAGATTGAGTACTGAGGATTGAAGATTAAGATTGAGGATTGAGGATTGAGGATTGAGGATTGAGGATTGAGGATTGAAGATTGAGTATTGAGGATTGAAGATTGAGGATTGTGCATTGAGGATTGAGGATTGAAGATTGAGTATTGAGGATTGAAGATTGAGGATTGAGGATTGAGGATTGAGGATTGAGGATTGAGGATTGAGGATTGCGCATAGAAGATTGAGGATTGGGTATTGCGGATTGAACATTGAGGATTGAGGATTGAGGATTGAGGATTGAGGACTGAAGATTGAATATTTATGATTGAATACTGAGGATTGAGGATTGATGGTTGTGGATTGAGGACGAGGACTGAGGGTTGACTACTGCTGTTTGAGGTCTGAGGATTGAGGATTGAGGATTGAGAATTGAGGATTGAGGATTGAGGATTGAAGACTGAGTGCTGAGGGTTGAGTGATGAGAATTGATGTTTGTGGATAGAGATTTGAAGATTGCAGATTAAGTATTGAGTATTGAAGACTGTGAATTGATGATATTCTCTTGAGGATTGAGGATTGACAACTGATTGTTGAGGACTGAGGGCTGAAGGTTGAGGATTCAGGATTGAGGATTCAGGATTGTGGATTGAGGATTGAGGATTGAGAATTGAAGATTGAGGATTGAGTATTGGGGGTTGTGGATTGAGGACGAGGACTGAGGGTTGAGTATTGATGTTTGAGGTCTGAGGACTGAGGGTTGAGGATTGAGAATTGAGGATTGAGGATTGAAGATTGAGGATTGGGTATTGAGGATTGAAGAATGAGGATTGAGTACTGAGTATTGAGGATTGAGGATTGAAGATTGAGTATTGAGCATTGAATATTGACGCTTGAGGATTGAGGATTGAGGATTGAGGATTGAGGATTGAGGATTGAGGATTGAAGATTGAGTACTGAGGATTGAAAATTGAGGATTGAGGATTGAGGTTTGAGGATTGAGGATTGAAGATTGAGTACTGAGGATTGAAGATTAAGATTGAGGATTGATGATTGAGGATTGAGGATTGAAGATTGAGGATTGGGGACTGAGTATTGAGGGTTGAGTGATGAGAATTGATGCTTGTGGATTGAGGTCTGAAGATTGCAGATTGAGTATTAAGTATTGAAAACTGTGAATTGAGGATATTCTATTGAGGATTGAGGATTGACAACTGATTGTTGAGGACTTAGGGCTGAAGATTGAGGATTCAGGGTTGAGGATTGAAGATTGAGGATTGGGTATTGAGGATTGAAGAATGAGGATTGAGGATTGAGGATTGAGGATTGAGGATTGAAGATTCAGTATTGAGGATTGAAGGTTGACGATTGAGGATTGAGGATTGAGGATTGAGGATTGAGGATTGAGGATTGAGGATTGGGTATTGAGGATTGAAGAATGAGGATTGAGGATTGAGGATTGAGGATTGAGGATTGAAGATTGAGTATTGAGCATTGAAGCCTGACGATTGAGTATTGAGGATTGGAGATTGAGAATTGAGGATTGAGGATTGAGGATTGAGGATGAGGGCTGAGGGTTGAGGATTGAGGTTTGAGGACTGAGGACTGAGGATTGAGTATTGAGTATTGAGGATTGAGGATTGAAGATTGAGTATTGAGGATTGAAGATTGACGATTCAGGATTGAGGATTGAGGATTGAGGATTGAGGATTCAGGATTGAGGATTGAAGATTGAGTATTGAGGATTGAAGGTAGAGGATTGAGGATTGAGAATTGAGGATTGAGGATTGAAGATTGAGTATTGGGGATTGAAGATTGAGGATTGAGGATTGAGGATTGAGGATTGAGGATTGAAGATTGAGTATTGAGCATTGCAGCCTGACGATTGAGTATTGAGGATTGGAGATTGAGAATTGAGGATTGAGGATTGAGGATTGAGGATGAGGGCTGAGGGTTGAGGATTGAGGTTTGAGGACTGAGGACTGAGGATTGAGTATTGAGTATTGAGGATTGAGGATTGAGGATTGGGTATTGAGGATTGAAGAATGAGGATTGAGGATTGAGGATTGAGGATTGAGGATTGAAGATTGAGTATTGAGCATTGAAGCCTGACGATTGAGGATTGAGGATTGAGGATTGAGGATTGAGGATTGAGGATTGCGGATAGAAGATTGAGGATTGGGTATTGCGGATTGAACATTGAGGATTGAGGATTGAGGATTGAGGATTGAGGACTGAAGATTGAATATTGATGATTGAATATTGAGGATTGAGGATTGATGGTTGTGGATTGAGGACGAGGACTGAGGGTTGACTACTGCTGTTTGAGGTCTGAGGATTGAGGATTGAGGATTGAGGATTGAGGATTGAGGATTGAGGATTGAAGACTGAGTGCTGAGGGTTGAGTGATGAGAATTGATGTTTGTGGATAGAGATTTGAAGATTGCAGATTAAGTATTGAGTATTGAAGACTGTGAATTGATGATATTCTCTTGAGGATTGAGGATTGACAACTGATTGTTGAGGACTGAGGGCTGAAGGTTGAGGATTCAGGATTGAGGATTCAGGATTGTGGATTGAGGATTGACGATTGAGAATTGAAGATTGAGGATTGAGTATTGGGGGTTGTGGATTGAGGACGAGGACTGAGGGTTGAGTATTGATGTTTGAGGTCTGAGGATTGAGGGTTGAGGATTGAGAATTGAGGATTGAGGATTGAAGATTGAGGATTGGGTATTGAGGATTGAAGAATGAGGATTGAGTACTGAGTATTGAGGATTGAGGATTGAAGATTGAGTATTGAGCATTGAATATTGACGCTTGAGGATTGAGGATTGAGGACTGAGGATTGAGGATTGAGGATTGAGGACTGAAGATTGAGTACTGAGGATTGAAAATTGAGGATTGAGGATTGAGGTTTGAGTATTGAGGATTGAAGATTGAGGATCGAGGATTGACGATTGAGGATTGAGGATAGAGGATTGAAGAATGAGGTTTGAGGGTTGAGGATTGAAGATTGAGGATTGAAGACTGAGTATTGAGGATTGAAGATTGAGGATTGAGGAGTGAGTATTGAAGATTGAGGATTTGGGACTGAGGATTGAAGATTGGGGTTTGAGGATTGAGGATTGAGGATTGAGGATTGAGGGTTGAGGAATGAAGATTAAGATTGAGGATTGAGGATTGAGGATTGAGGATTGAGGATTGAGGATTGAGGATTGAGGATTGAGGATTGAAGATTGAGGATTGCGTATTGAGGATAGAACATTGAGGATTGAGTATTGAGTATTGAGGATTGAGGATTGAGGATTGAAGATTGAATATTGATGATTGAAGATTGAGGATCGAGGATTGAGGGTTGTGGAATGAGGACGAGGACTGAGGGTTGAGTATTGATGTTTGAGGTCTGAGGATTGAGGATTGAGGATTGAGGATTGAAGATTGAGTATTGGGGATTGAAGATTGAGGATTGAGGATTGAGGATTGAGGATTGAGGATTGAAGATTGAGTACTGAGGATTGAAGATTAAGATTGAGGATTGAGGATTGAGGACTGAGGATTGAGGATTGAGGATTGAAGGTTCAGTATTGAGGATTGAAGATTGAGAATTGAGGATTGAGGATTGAGCGTTGAGGACTGAGTGTTGAGGGTTGAGTGATGAGAATTGATGTTTGTGGATAGAGATTTGAAGATTGCAGATTGAGTATTGAGTATTGAAAACTGTGAATTGAGTATATTATATTGAGGATTGAGGATTGACAACTGATTGTTGGGGACTGAGGGCTGAAGATTGAGGATTCCGGATTGAGGATTCAGAATTGAAATTTGAGGACTGAGCATTGAGGACTGAAGATTGAGTATTGAGGATTGAAGATTGAGAATTGAGGATTGAGGATTGAGGATTGATGATGAGGGCTGAGGGTTGAGGATTGGGGTTTGAGGACTGAGGACTGAGGATTGAGTATTGAGTATTGAGGATTGAGGATTGAAGATTGAGTATTGAGGATTGAAGATTGACGATTCAGGATTGAGGATTGAGGATTGAGGATTGAGGATTCAGGATTGAGGATTGAAGATTGAGTATTGAGGATTGAAGATGGACGATTCAGGATTGAGGATTGAGGATTGAGGATTGAGGATTGAGGATTGAGGATGAGGGCTGAGGGTTGAGGATTGAGGTTTGAGGACTGAGGACTGAGGATTGAGTATTGAGTATTGAGGATTGAGGATTGAAGATTGAGTATTGAGGATTGAAGATTGAGGATTGGGTATTGAGGATTGAAGAATGAGGATTGAGGATTGAGGATTGAGGATTGAGGATTGAAGATTGAGTATTGAGCATTGAAGCCTGACGATTGAGGATTGAGGATTGAGGATTGAGGATTGAGGATTGAGGATTGAGGATTGTGGATTGAAGATTGAGTATTGGGTATTGAAGATTGAGGATTGAGGATTGAGGATTGTGGATTGAGGATTGAAGATTGAGTACTGAGGATTGAAGATTAAGATTGAGGATTGTGGATTGAGGATTGAGGATTGAGGATTGAGGATTGAAGATTGAGTATTGAGGATTGAAGATTGAGGATTGAGCATTGAGGATTGAGGATTGAAGATTGAGTATTGAGGATTGAAGATTGAGGATTGAGGATTGAGGATTGAGGATTGAGGATTGAGGATTGAGGATTGCGGATAGAAGATTGAGGATTGGGTATTGCGGATTGAACATTGAGGATTGAGGATTGAGGATTGAGGATTGAGGACTGAAGATTGAATATTGATGATTGAATATTGAGGATTGAGGATTGATGGTTGTGGATTGAGGACGAGGACTGAGGGTTGACTACTGCTGTTTGAGGTCTGAGGATTGAGGATTGAGGATTGAGGATTGAAGATTGAGTACTGAGGATTGAAAATTGAGGATTGAGGATTGAGGTTTGAGGATTGAGGATTGAAGATTGAGTACTGAGGATTGAAGATTAAGATTGAGGATTGATGATTGAGGATTGAGGATTGAAGATTGAGGATTGGGGACTGAGTATTGAGGGTTGAGTGATGAGAATTGATGCTTGTGGATTGAGGTCTGAAGATTGCAGATTGAGTATTAAGTATTGAAAACTGTGAATTGAGGATATTCTATTGAGGATTGAGGATTGACAACTGATTGTTGAGGACTTAGGGCTGAAGATTGAGGATTCAGGGTTGAGGATTCAGGATTGAGGTTTGAGGACTGAGGATTGAGGGTTGAGGATTGAGGATTGAGGATTGAGGATTGAAGACTGAGGATTGGGTATTGAAGATTGAACATTCAGGATTGAGTGTTGAGGATAGAGGATTGAGGATTGAGGATTGAAGGTTGAATATTAATGACTGAATATTGAGGATTGAGGATTGAGGGTTGTGGAATGAGGACGAGGACTGAGGGTTGAGTATTGATGTTTGAGGTCTGAGGATTGAGGATTGAGTATTGAGTATTGAGGATTGAGGATTGAAGATTGAGTATTGAGGATTGAAGATTGACGATTGAGGATTGAGGATTGAGGATTGAGGATTGAGGATTGAGGATTGAGGATTGAAGATTGAGTATTGGGTATTGAAGATTGAGGATTGAGGATTGAGGATTGTGGATTGAGGATTGAAGATTGAGTACAGAGGATTGAAGATTAAGATTGAGGATTGAGGATTGAGGATTGAGGATTGAGGATTGAGGATTGAAGATTGAATATTGAGGATTGAAGATTGAGGATTGAGCATTGAGGATTGAGGATTGAAGATTGAGTATTGAGGATTGAAGATTCAGGATTGAGGATTGAGGATTAAGGATTGAGGATTGAGGATTGAGGATTGCGCATAGAAGATTGAGGATTGGGTATTGCGGATTGAACATTGAGGATTGAGGATTGAGGATTGAGGATTGAGGACTGAAGATTGAATATTTATGATTGAATATTGAGGATTGACGATTGATGGTTGTGGATTGAGGACGAGGACTGAGGGTTGACTACTGCTGTTTGAGGTCTGAGGATTGAGGATTGAGGATTGAGAATTGAGGATTGAGGATTGAGGATTGAAGACTGAGTGCTGAGGGTTGAGTGATGAGAATTGATGTTTGTGGATAGAGATTTGAAGATTGCAGATTAAGTATTGAGTATTGAAGACTGTGAATTGATGATATTCTCTTGAGGATTGAGGATTGACAACTGATTGTTGAGGACTGAGGGCTGAAGGTTGAGGAATCAGGATTGAGGATTCAGGATTGTGGATTGAGGATTGAGGATTGAGAATTGAAGATTGAGGATTGAGTATTGGGGGTTGTGGATTGAGGACGAGGACTGAGGGTTGAGTATTGATGTTTGAGGTCTGAGGATTGAGGGTTGAGGATTGAGAATTGAGGATTGAGGATTGAAGATTGAGGATTGGGTATTGAGGATTGAAGAATGAGGATTGAGTACTGAGTATTGAGGATTGAGGATTGAAGATTGAGTATTGAGCATTGAATATTGACGCTTGAGGATTGAGGATTGAGGATTGAGGATTGAGGATTGAGGATTGAGGATTGAAGATTGAGTACTGAGGATTGAAAATTGAGGATTGAGGATTGAGGTTTGAGGATTGAGGATTGAAGATTGAGTACTGAGGATTGAAGATTAAGATTGAGGATTGATGATTGAGGATTGAGGATTCAAGATTGAGGATTGGGGACTGAGTATTGAGGGTTGAGTAATGAGAATTGATGCTTGTGGATTGAGGTCTGAAGATTGCAGATTGAGTATTAAGTATTGAAAACTGTGAATTGAGGATATTCTATTGAGGATTGAGGATTGACAACTGATTGTTGAGGACTTAGGGCTGAAGATTGAGGATTCAGGGTTGAGGATTCAGGATTGAGGTTTGAGGACTGAGGATTGAGGGTTGAGGATTGAGGATTGAGGATTGAGGATTGAAGACTGAGGATTGGGTATTGAAGATTGAACATTCAGGATTGAGTGTTGAGGATAGAGGATTGAGGATTGAGGATTGAAGGTTGAATATTAATGACTGAACATTGAGGATTGAGGATTGAGGGTTGTGGATTGAGGACGAGGACTGAGGGCTGAGTATTGATGTTTGAAGTCTGAGGATTCAGGATTGAAGATTGAGTATTGAGGATAGAAGACTGAGGATTGAGGATTGTCGATTAAGGATTGAGGATGAGGTCTGAGGGTTGAGGATTGAGGTTTGAGGACTGAGGACTGAGGATTGAGAATTAAGAATTGAGTATTGAGGATTGAGGATTGAAGATTGAGGATTGGGTATTGAGGATTGAAGAATGAGGATTGAGGATTGAGGATTGAGGATTGAGGATTGAAGATTGAGTATTGAGCATTGAAGCCTGACGATTGAGGATTGAGGATTGAGGATTGAGGATTGAGGATGGAGGATTGAAGATTGAGTATTGAGGATTGAAGATTGAGGATCGAGGATTGAGGATTGAGGATTGAGGATAGAGGATTGAAGAATGAGGTTTGAGGGTTGAGGATTGAGGATTGAGGATTGAAGACTGAGTATTGAGGATTGAAGATTGAGGATTGAGGAGTGAGTATTGAAGATTGAGGATTTGGGACTGAGGATTGAAGATTGGGGTTTGAGGATTGAAGATTGAGGATTGAGGATTGAGGGTTGAGGAATGAAGATTAAGATTGAGGATTGAGGATTGAGGATTGAGGATTGAGGATTGAGGATTGAGGATTGAGGATTGAGGATTGAAGATTGAGGATTGCGTATTGAGGATAGAACATTGAGGATTGAGTATTGAGTATTGAGGATTGAGGATTGAGGATTGAAGATTGAATATTGATGATTGAAGATTGAGGATCGAGGATTGAGGATTGAGGATTGAGGATTGCGGATAGAAGATTGAGGATTGGGTATTGCGGATTGAACATTGAGGATTGAGGATTGAGTATTGAGGATTGAGGACTGAAGATTGAATATTGATGATTGAATATTGAGGATTGAGGATTGATGGTTGTGGATTGTGGACGAGGACTGAGGGTTGACTACTGCTGTTTGAGGTCTGAGGATTGAGGATTGAGGATTGAGGATTGAGGATTGAGGATTGAGGATTGAAGACTGAGTGCTGAGGGTTGAGTGATGGGAATTGATGTTTGTGGATAGAGATTTGAAGATTGCAGATTAAGTATTGAGTATTGAAGACTGTGAATTGATGATATTCTCTTGAGGATTGAGGATTGACAACTGATTGTTGAGGACTGAGGGCTGAAGGTTGAGGATTCAGGATTGAGGATTCAGGATTGTGGATTGAGGATTGAGGATTGAGGATTGAAGATTGAGTATTGAGCATTGAATATTGACGCTTGAGGATTGAGGATTGAGGATTGAGGATTGAGGATTGAGGATTGAGGATTGAAGATTGAGTACTGAGGATTGAAAATTGAGGATTGAGGATTGAGGTTTGAGGATTGAGGATTGAAGATTGAGTACTGAGGATTGAAGATTAAGATTGAGGATTGATGATTGAGGATTGAGGATTGAGGGTTGAAGATTGAGAATTGAGCATTGAAGCCTGACGATTGAGGATTGAGGATTGAGGATTGAAGATTGAGGATGGAGGATTGAAGATTGAGTATTGAGGATTGAAGATTGAGGATCGAGGATTGAGGATTGAGGATTGAGGATAGAGGATTGAAGAATGAGGTTTGAGGGTTGAGGATTGAGGATTGAGGATTGAAGACTGAGTATTGAGGATTGAAGATTGAGGATTGAGGAGTGAGTATTGAAGATTGAGGATTTGGGACTGAGGATTGAAGATTGGGGTTTGAGGATTGAGGATTGAGGATTGAGGATTGAGGGTTGAGGAATGAAGATTAAGATTGAGGATTGAGGATTGAGGATTGAGGATTGAGGATTGAGGATTGAGGATTGAGGATTGAGGATTGAAGATTGAGGATTGCGTATTGAGGATAGAACATTGAGGATTGAGTATTGAGTATTGAGGATTGAGGATTGAGGATTGAAGATTGAATATTGATGATTGAAGATTGAGGATCGAGGATTGAGGGTTGTGGAATGAGGACGAGGACTGAGGGTTGAGTATTGATGTATGAGGTCTGAGAATTGAGGATTGAGGATTGAGGATTGAGGATTGAGGATTGAGGATTGAGGATTGAAGATTGAGGATTGGGTATTGAGGATTGAAGAATGAGGATTGAGGATTGAGGATTGAGGATTGAGGATTGAAGATTCAGCATTGAGGATTGAAGGTTGACGATTGAGGATTGAGGATTGAGGATTGAGGATTGAGGATTGAGGATTGAGGATTGGGTATTGAGGATTGAAGAATGAGGATTGAGGGTTGAGGATTGAGGATTGAGGAATGAAGATTAAGATTGAGGATTGAGGATTGAGGATTGAGGATTGAGGATTGAGGATTCAGAATTGAAATTTGAGGACTGAGCATTGAGGATTGAAGATGGAGTATTGAGGATTGAAGATTGAGAATTGAGGATTGAGGATTGAGGATTGAGGATGAGGGCTGAGGGTTGAGGATTGAGGTTTGAGGACTGAGGACTGAGGATTGAGTATTGAGTATTGAGGATTGAGGATTGAAGATTGAGTATTGAGGATTGAAGATTGACGATTCAGGATTGAGGATTGAGGATTGAGGATTGAGGATTCAGGATTGAGGATTGAAGATTGTGTATTGAGGATTGAATGTAGAGGATTGAGGATTGAGAATTGAGGATTGAGAATTGAGGATTGAGGAATGAAGATTGAGTATTGGGGATTGAAGATTGAGGATTGAGGATTGAGGATTGAGGATTGAGGATTGAAGATTGAGTACTGAGGATTGAAGATTAAGATTGAGGATTGAGGATTGAGGACTGAGGATTGAGGATTGAGGATTGAAGGTTCAGTATTGAGGATTGAAGATTGAGAATTGGGGATTGAGGATTGAGCGTTGAGGACTGAGTGTTGAGGGTTGAGTGATGAGAATTGATGTTTGTGGATAGAGATTTGAAGATTGCAGATTGAGTATTGAGTATTGAAAACTGTGAATTGAGTATATTATATTGAGGATTGAGGATTGACAACTGATTCTTGAGGACTGAGGGCTGAAGATTGAGGATTCCGGATTGAGGATTCAGAATTGAAATTTGAGGACTGAGCATTGAGGACTGAAGATTGAGTATTGAGGATTGAAGATTGAGAATTGAGGATTGAGGATTGAGGATTGAGGATGAGGGCTGAGGGTTGAGGATTGGGGTTTGAGGACTGAGGACTGAGGATTGAGTATTGAGTATTGAGGATTGAGGATTGAAGATTGAGTATTGAGGATTGAAGATTGACGATTCAGGATTGAGGATTGAGGATTGAGGATTGAGGATTCAGGATTGAGGATTGAAGATTGAGTATTGAGGATTGAAGGTAGAGGATTGAGGATTGAGAATTGAGGATTGAGGCTTGATGATTGAGTACTGAGTATTGAAGATTAAGATTGGGGATTGAGGATTGAGGATTGAGGATTGAGGATTGAGGATTGAAGATTGAGTATTGAGGATTGAAGATTGAGGATTGAGGATTGAGGATTGAGGATTGAGGATTGAAGATTGAGTACTGACGATTGAAGATTAAGATTGAGGATTGAGGATTGAGGACTGAGGATTGAGGATCGAGGATTGAAGGTTCAGTATTGAGGATTGAAGATTGAGAATTGAGGATTGAGGATTGAGCGTTGAGGACTGAGTGTTGAGGGTTGAGTGATGAGAATTGATGTTTGTGGATAGAGATTTGGAGATTGCAGATTGAGTATTGAGTATTGAAAACTGTGAATTGAGTATATTCTATTGAGGATTGAGGATTGACAACTGATTGTTGAGGACTGAGGGCTGAAGATTGAGGATTCCGGATTGAGGATTCAGAATTGAAATTTGAGGACTGAGCATTGAGGATTGAAGATTGAGTATTGAGGATTGAAGATTGAGAATTGAGGATTGAGGATTGAGGATTGAGGATGAGGGCTGAGGGTTGAGGATTGAGGTAGAGGACTGAGGACTGAGGATTGAGGATTGAGAATTGAGGATTGATGATTGAGGGTTGAAGATTGAGGATTGGGTATTGAGGATTGAAGAATGAGGATTGAGGATTGAGGATTGAGGATTGAGGAGTGAATATTGAGTATTGAGGATTGAAGATCGACTATTGGGGATTGCGAATTGAGGATTGCGGGTTGAGGATTGAGGATTGAAGATTGAGTATTGAGGATTGAAGGTTGAGGATTGTGGATTGAGGATTGAGGATTGAGGCTTGAATATTGAGGATTGGGGACTGAGTGTTGAGGGTTGAGTGATGAGAATTGATGTTTGTGGATAGAGATTTGAAGATTGCAGGTTGAGTATTGAGTATTGAAAACTGTGAAATCATGATATTCTATTGAGGATTGAGGATGGACCACTGACTGTGGAGGACTGAGGGCTGAAGATTGAGGATTCAGGATTGGGGGTTGAGGATTGAGGTTTGAGGACTGAGGATTGAGGATTGAGGATTGAGGATTGAGGATTGAGGATTGAGGATTGAAGACTGAGGATCGGGTATTGAGGATTGAACATTGATGATTGAGGATTGAGGATTGAGGATTGAGGATTGAGGATTGAGGATTGAAGATTAAGATTGAGGATTGAGGATTGAGGATTGCGAATTGAGGATTGCGGGTTGAGGATTGAGGATTGAAGATTGAGTATTGAGGATTGAAGGTTGAGGATTGTGGATTGAGGATTGAGGATTGAGGCTTGAATATTGAGGATTGGGGACTGAGTGTTGAGGGTTGAGTGATGAGAATTGATGTTTGTGGATAGAGATTTGAAGATTGCAGGTTGAGTATTGAGTATTGAAAACTGTGAAATCATGATATTCTATTGAGGATTGAGGATGGACCACTGACTGTGGAGGACTGAGGGCTGAAGATTGAGGATTGAGGATTGAGGATTGAGGATTGAGGATTGAGGATTGAAGATTGAGTATCGAGGATTGGAGATTGAGGATTGAGGATTGAGGATTGAGGATTGAGGATTGAAGATTGAGGTTTGAGGATTGAGGATTGAGGATTGAGGATTGAAGATTGAGGATTGGGTATTGAGGATTGAATAATGAGGATTGAGGATTGAGTATTGAGGATTGAGGATTGAAGATTGAGTACTGAGGATTGAAGATTAAGATTGAGGGTTGAGGATTGAGGATTGAGGATTGAGGTTTGAGGATTGAAGATTGAGGATTGCGTATTGAGGATAGAACATTGAGGATTGAAGATTGAGGATTGAGGGTTGAAGATTGAGGATCGAGGATTGAGGATTGAGGATTGAGGATTGACGATTGAAGAATGAGGATTGAGGATTGAGGATTGAGGATTGAGTATTGAAGACTGAGTATTGAGGATTGTAGATTGAGGATTGAGGAGTGAGTACAGAAAATTGAGGATTGGGTACTGAGGATTGAAGAATGAGCATTGAGTATTGAGTATTGAGGATTGAGGATTGAGGATTGAGGATTGAAGATTGAGGATTAGGTATTGAGAATTGAAGAATGAGGATTGAGTATTGAGTATTGAGGATTGAGGATTGAAGATTGAGTATTGACGATTGAAGATTGACGATTGAGGATTGAGGATTGAGGATTGAGGATTGAGGATTGAGGATTGAAGATTGAATATTGAGGATTGAAGATTGAGGATTGAGCATTGAGGATTGAGGATTGAAGATTGAGTATTGAAGATTGAGTATTGAGGATTGAAGGTTGAGGATTGTGGATTGAGGATTGAGGATTGAGGCTTGAATATTGAGGATTGGGGACTGAGTGTTGAGGGTTGAGTGATGAGAATTGATGTTTGTGGATAGAGATTTGAAGATTGCAGGTTGAGTATTGAGTATTGAAAACTGTGAAATCATGATATTCTATTGAGGATTGAGGATGGACCACTGACTGTGGAGGACTGAGGGCTGAAGATTGAGGATTCAGGATTGGGGGTTGAGGATTGAGGTTTGAGGACTGAGGATTGAGGATTGAGGATTGAGGATTGAGGATTGAGGATTGAGGATTGAAGACTGAGGATCGGGTATTGAGGATTGAACATTGATGATTGAGGATTGAGGATTGAGGATTGAGGATTGAGGATTGAGGATTGAAGATTAAGATTGAGGATTGAGGATTGAGGATTGCGAATTGAGGATTGCGGGTTGAGGATTGAGGATTGAAGATTGAGTATTGAGGATTGAAGGTTGAGGATTGTGGATTGAGGATTGAGGATTGAGGCTTGAATATTGAGGATTGGGGACTGAGTGTTGAGGGTTGAGTGATGAGAATTGATGTTTGTGGATAGAGATTTGAAGATTGCAGGTTGAGTATTGAGTATTGAAAACTGTGAAATCATGATATTCTATTGAGGATTGAGGATGGACCACTGACTGTGGAGGACTGAGGGCTGAAGATTGAGGATTGAGGATTGAGGATTGAGGATTGAGGATTGAGGATTGAAGATTGAGTATCGAGGATTGGAGATTGAGGATTGAGGATTGAGGATTGAGGATTGAGGATTGAAGATTGAGGATTGGGTATTGAGGATTGAATAATGAGGATTGAGGATTGAGTATTGAGGATTGAGGATTGAAGATTGAGTACTGAGGATTGAAGATTAAGATTGAGGGTTGAGGATTGAGGATTGAGGATTGAGGTTTGAGGATTGAAGATTGAGGATTGCGTATTGAGGATAGAACATTGAGGATTGAAGATTGAGGATTGAGGGTTGAAGATTGAGGATCGAGGATTGAGGATTGAGGATTGAGGATTGACGATTGAAGAATGAGGATTGAGGATTGAGGATTGAGGATTGAGTATTGAAGACTGAGTATTGAGGATTGTAGATTGAGGATTGAGGAGTGAGTACAGAAAATTGAGGATTGGGTACTGAGGATTGAAGAATGAGCATTGAGTATTGAGTATTGAGGATTGAGGATTGAGGATTGAGGATTGAAGATTGAGGATTAGGTATTGAGAATTGAAGAATGAGGATTGAGTATTGAGTATTGAGGATTGAGGATTGAAGATTGAGTATTGAGGATTGAAGATTGACGATTGAGGATTGAGGATTGAGGATTGAGGATTGAGGATTGAGGATTGAAGATTGAATATTGAGGATTGAAGATTGAGGATTGAGCATTGAGGATTGAGGATTGAAGATTGAGTATTGAGGATTGAAGATTGAGGATTGAGGATTGAGGATTAAGGATTGAGGATTGAGGATTGAGGATTGCGCATAGAAGATTGAGGATTGGGTATTGCGGATTGAACATTGAGGATTGAGGATTGAGGATTGAGGATTGAGGACTGAAGATTGAATATTTATGATTGAATATTGAGGATTGACGATTGATTGTTGTGGATTGAGGACGAGGACTGAGGGTTGACTACTGCTGTTTGAGGTCTGAGGATTGAGGATTGAGGATTGAGAATTGAGGATTGAGGATTGAGGATTGAAGACTGAGTGCTGAGGGTTGAGTGATGAGAATTGATGTTTGTGGATAGAGATTTGAAGATTGCAGATTAAGTATTGAGTATTGAAGACTGTGAATTGATGATATTCTCTTGAGGATTGAGGATTGACAACTGATTGTTGAGGACTGAGGGCTGAAGGTTGAGGAATCAGGATTGAGGATTCAGGATTGTGGATTGAGGATTGAGGCTTGAGAATTGAAGATTGAGGATTGAGTATTGGGGGTTGTGGATTGAGGACGAGGACTGAGGGTTGAGTATTGATGTTTGAGGTCTGAGGATTGAGGGTTGAGGATTGAGAATTGAGGATTGAGGATTGAAGATTGAGGATTGGGTATTGAGGATTGAAGAATGAGGATTGAGTACTGAGTATTGAGGATTGAGGATTGAAGATTGAGTATTGAGCATTGAATATTGACGCTTGAGGATTGAGGATTGAGGATTGAGGATTGAGGATTGAGGATTGAGGATTGAAGATTGAGTATTGAGCATTGAAGCCTGACGATTGAGGATTGAGGATTGAGGATTGAGGATTGAGGATGGAGGATTGAAGATTGAGTATTGAGGATTGAAGATTCAGGATCGAGGATTGAGGATTGAGGATTGAGGATAGAGGATTGAAGAATGAGGTTTGAGGGTTGAGGATTGAGGATGGAGGATTGAAGATTGAGTATTGAGGATTGAAGATTGAGGATCGAGGATTGAGGATTGAGGATTGAGGATAGAGGATTGAAGAATGAGTTTTGAGGGTTGAGGATTGAGGATTGTGGATTGAAGACTGAGTATTGAGGATTGAAGATTGAGGATTGAGGAGTGAGTATTGAAGATTGAGGATTTGGGACTGAGGATTGAAGATTGGGGTTTGAGGATTGAGGATTGAGGATTGAGGATTGAGGGTTGAGGAATGAAGATTAAGATTGAGGATTGAGGATTGAGGATTGAGGATTGAGGATTGAGGATTGAGGATTGAGGATTGAGGATTGAAGATTGAGGATTGCGTATTGAGGATAGAACATTGAGGATTGAGTATTGAGTATTGAGGATTGAGGATTGAGGATTGAAGATTGAATATTGATGATTGAAGATTGAGGATCGAGGATTGAGGGTTGTGGAATGAGGACGAGGACTGAGGGTTGAGTATTGATGTTTGAGGTCTGAGGATTGAGGATTGAGTATTGAGTATTGAGGATTGAGGATTGAAGATTGAGTATTGAGGATTGAAGATTGACGATTGAGGATTGAGGATTGAGGATTGAGGATTGAGGATTGAGGATTGAGGATTGAAGATTGAGTATTGGGTATTGAAGATTGAGGATTGAGGATTGAGGATTGTGGATTGAGGATTGAAGATTGAGTACAGAGGATTGAAGATTAAGATTGAGGATTGAGGATTGAGGATTGAGGATTGAGGATTGAGGATTGAAGATTGAATATTGAGGATTGAAGATTGAGGATTGAGCATTGAGGATTGAGGATTGAAGATTGAGTATTGAGGATTGAAGATTAAGGATTGAGGATTGAGGATTAAGGATTGAGGATTGAGGATTGAGGATTGCGCATAGAAGATTGAGGATTGGGTATTGCGGATTGAACATTGAGGATTGAGGATTGAGGATTGAGGATTGAGGACTGAAGATTGAATATTTATGATTGAATATTGAGGATTGACGATTGATGGTTGTGGATTGAGGACGAGGACTGAGGGTTGACTACTGCTGTTTGAGGTATGAGGATTGAGGATTGAGGATTGAGAATTGAGGATTGAGGATTGAGGATTGAAGACTGAGTGCTGAGGGTTGAGTGATGAGAATTGATGTTTGTGGATAGAGATTTGAAGATTGCAGATTAAGTATTGAGTATTGAAGACTGTGAATTGATGATATTCTCTTGAGGATTGAGGATTGACAACTGATTGTTGAGGACTGAGGGCTGAAGGTTGAGGAATCAGGATTGAGGATTCAGGATTGTGGATTGAGGATTGAGGCTTGAGAATTGAAGATTGAGGATTGAGTATTGGGGGTTGTGGATTGAGGACGAGGACTGAGGGTTGAGTATTGATGTTTGAGGTCTGAGGATTGAGGGTTGAGGATTGAGAATTGAGGATTGAGGATTGAAGATTGAGGATTGGGTATTGAGGATTGAAGAATGAGGATTGAGTACTGAGTATTGAGGATTGAGGATTGAAGATTGAGTATTGAGCATTGAATATTGACGCTTGAGGATTGAGGATTGAGGATTGAGGATTGAGGATTGAGGATTGAGGATTGAAGATTGAGTACTGAGGATTGAAAATTGAGGATTGAGGATTGAGGTTTGAGGATTGAGGATTGAAGATTGAGTACTGAGGATTGAAGATTAAGATTGAGGATTGATGATTGAGGATTGAGGATTGAAGATTGAGGATTGGGGATTGACAACTGATTGTTGAGGACTTAGGGCTGAAGATTGAGGATTCAGGGTTGAGGATTCAGGATTGAGGTTTGAGGACTGAGGATTGAGGGTTGAGGATTGAGGATTGAGGATTGAGGATTGAAGACTGAGGATTGGGTATTGAAGATTGAACATTCAGGATTGAGTGTTGAGGATAGAGGATTGAGGATTGAGGATTGAAGGTTGAATATTAATGACTGAATATTGAGGATTGAGGATTGAGGGTTGTGGATTGAGGACGAGGACTGAGGGCTGAGTATTGATGTTTGAAGTCTGAGGATTCAGGATTGAAGATTGAGTATTGAGGATAGAAGACTGAGGTTTGAGGATTGTCGATTAAGGATTGAGGATGAGGTCTGAGGGTTGAGGATTGAGGTTTGAGGACTGAGGACTGAGGATTGAGAATTAAGAATTGAGTATTGAGGATTGAGGATTGAAGATTGAGGATTGGGTATTGAGGATTGAAGAATGAGGATTGAGGATTGAGGATTGAGGATTGAGGATTGAAGATTGAGTATTGAGCATTGAAGCCTGACGATTGAGGATTGAGGATTGAGGATTGAGGATAGAGGATTGAAGAATGAGGTTTGAGGGTTGAGGATTGAGGATTGAGGATTGAAGACTGAGTATTGAGGATTGAAGATTGAGGATTGAGGAGTGAGTATTGAAGATTGAGGATTTGGGACTGAGGATTGAAGATTGGGGTTTGAGGATTGAAGATTGAGGATTGAGGATTGAGGGTTGAGGAATGAAGATTAAGATTGAGGATTGAGGACTGAGGATTGAGGATTGAGGATTGAGGATTGAGGATTGAGGATTGAGGATTGAAGATTGAGGATTGCGTATTGAGGATAGAACATTGAGGATTGAGTATTGAGTATTGAGGATTGAGGATTGAGGATTGAAGATTGAATATTGATGATTGAAGATTGAGGATCGAGGATTGAGGATTGAGGATTGAGGATTGCGGATAGAAGATTGAGGATTGGGTATTGCGGATTGAACATTGAGGATTGAGGATTGAGGATTGAGGATTGAGGACTGAAGATTGAATATTGATGATTGAATATTGAGGATTGAGGATTGATGGTTGTGGATTGAGGACGAGGACTGAGGGTTGACTACTGCTGTTTGAGGTCTGAGGATTGAGGATTGAGGATTGAGGATTGAGGATTGAGGATTGAGGATTGAAGACTGAGTGCTGAGGGTTGAGTGATGAGAATTGATGTTTGTGGACAGAGATTTGAAGATTGCAGATTAAGTATTGAGTATTGAAGACTGTGAATTGATGATATTCTCTTGAGGATTGAGGATTGACAACTGATTGTTAAGGACTGAGGGCTGAAGGTTGAGGATTCAGGATTGAGGATTCAGGATTGTGGATTGAGGATTGAGGATTGAGGATTGAAGATTGAGTATTGACCATTGAATATTGACGCTTGAGGATTGAGGATTGAGGATTGAGGATTGAGGATTGAGGATTGAGGATTGAAGATTGAGTACTGAGGATTGAAAATTGAGGATTGAGGATTGAGGTTTGAGGATTGAGGATTGAAGATTGAGTACTGAGGATTGAAGATTAAGATTGAGGATTGATGATTGAGGATTGAGGATTGAGGGTTGAAGATTGAGAATTGAGCATTGAAGCCTGACGATTGAGGATTGAGGATTGAGGATTGAAGATTGAGGATGGAGGATTGAAGATTGAGTATTGAGGATTGAAGATTGAGGATCGAGGATTGAGGATTGAGGATTGAGGGTAGAGGATTGAAGAATGAGGTTTGAGGGTTGAGGATTGAGGATTGAGGATTGAAGACTGAGTATTGAGGATTGAAGATTGAGGATTGAGGAGTGAGTATTGAAGATTGAGGATTTGGGACTGAGGATTGAAGATTGGGGTTTGAGGATTGAGGATTGAGGATTGAGGATTGAGGGTTGAGGAATGAAGATTAAGATTGAGGATTGAGGATTGAGGATTGAGGATTGAGGATTGAGGATTGAGGATTGAGGATTGAGGATTGAAGATTGAGGATTGCGTATTGAGGATAGAACATTGAGGATTGAGTATTGAGTATTGAGGATTGAGGATTGAGGATTGAAGATTGAATATTGATGATTGAAGATTGAGGATCGAGGATTGAGGGTTGTGGAATGAGGACGAGGACTGAGGGTTGAGTATTGATGTTTGAGGTCTGAGGATTGAGGATTGAGGATTGAGGATTGAGGATTGAGGATTGAGGATTGAGGATTGAAGATTGAGGATTGGGTATTGAGGATTGAAGAATGAGGATTGAGGATTGAGGATTGAGGATTGAGGATTGAAGATTCAGCATTGAGGATTGAAGGTTGACGATTGAGGATTGAGGATTGAGGATTGAGGATTGAGGATTGAGGATTGAGGATTGGGTATTGAGGATTGAAGAATGAGGATTGAGGGTGGAGGATTGAGGATTGAGGAATGAAGATTAAGATTGAGGATTGAGGATTGAGGATTGAGGATTGAGGATTGAGGATTCAGAATTGAAATTTGAGGACTGAGCATTGAGGATTGAAGATGGAGTATTGAGGATTGAAGATTGAGAATTGAGGATTGAGGATTGAGGATTGAGGATGAGGGCTGAGGGTTGAGGATTGAGGTTTGAGGACTGAGGACTGAGGATTGAGTATTGAGTATTGAGGATTGAGGATTGAAGATTGAGTATTGAGGATTGAAGATTGACGATTCAGGATTGAGGATTGAGGATTGAGGATTGAGGATTCAGGATTGAGGATTGAAGATTGAGTATTGAGGATTGAATGTAGAGGATTGAGGATTGAGAATTGAGGATTGAGAATTGAGGATTGAGGATTGAAGATTGAGTATTGGGGATTGAAGATTGAGGATTGAGGATTGAGGATTGAGGATTGAGGATCGAAGATTGAGTACTGAGGATTGAAGACTAAGATTGAGGATTGAGGATTGAGGACTGAGGATTGAGGATTGACGATTGAAGGTACAGTATTGAGGATTGAAGATTGAGAATTGAGGATTGAGGATTGAACATTGAGGACTGAGTGTTGAGGGTTGAGTGATGAGAATTGATGTTTGTGGATACAGATTTGAAGATTGCAGATTGAGTATTTAGTATTGAAAACTGTGAATTGAGCATATTCTATTGAGGATTGAGGATTGACAACTGATTGTTGAGGTCTGAGGGCTGAAGATTGAGGGTTCCGGATTGAGGATTCAGAATTGAAATTTGAGGACTGAGCATTGAGGATTGAAGATTGAGTATTGAGGATTGAAGATTGAGAATTGAGGATTGAGGATTGAGGATTGAGAATGAGGGCTGAGGGTTGACGATTGAGGTTTGAGGACTGAGGACTGAGGATTGAGGATTGAGAATTGAGGATTGAGGATTGAGGGTTGAAGATTGAGGATTGGGTATTGAGGATTGAAGTATGAGGATTGAGGATTGAGGATTGAGGATTGAGGAGTGAATATTGAGTATTGAGGATTGAAGATCGACTATTGAGGATTGCGAATTGAGGATTGCGGGTTGAGGATTGAGGATTGAAGATTGAGTATTGAGGATTGAAGGTTGAGGATTGTGGATTGAGGATTTAGGATTGAGGCTTGAATATTGAGGATTGGGGACTGAGTGTTGAGGGTTGAGTGATGTGAATTGATGTTTGTGGATAGAGATTTGAAGATTGCAGGTTGAGTATTGAGTATTGAAAACTGTGAAATCATGATATTCTATTGAGGATTGAGGATGGACCACTGACTGTGGAGGACTGAGGGCTGAAGATTGAGGATTCAGGATTGGGGATTGAGGATTGAGGTTTGAGGACTGAGGATTGAGGATTGAGGATTGAGGATTGAGGATTGAGGATTGAGGATTGAGGATTGAAGACTGAGGATCGGGTATTGAGGATTGAACATTGATGATTGAGGATTGAGGATTGAGGATTGAGGGTTGAGGATTGAGGATTGAAGATTAAGATTGAGGATTGAGGATTGAGGATTGCGAATTGAGGATTGCGGGTTGAGGATTGAGGATTGAAGATTGAGTATTGAGGATTGAAGGTTGAGGATTGTGGATTGAGGATTGAGGATTGAGGATTGAAGATCGACTATTGAGGATTGCGAATTGAGGATTGCGGGTTGAGGATTGAGTATTGAAGACTGAGTATTGAGGATTGAAGATTGAGGATTGAGGAGTGAGTACAGAAAATTGAGGATTTGGGACTGAGGATTGAAGATTGGGGTTTGAGGATCGAGGATTGAGGATTGAGGATTGAGGATTGAGAATTGAGGATTGAAGATTGAGGATTGAGGATTGAGGATTGAAGATTGAGTATTGGGTATTGAAGATTGAGGATTGAGGATTGAGGATTGAGGATTGAGGATTGAAGATTGAGTATTGGGTATTGAAGATTGAGGATTGAGGATTGAGGATTGTGGATTGAGGATTGAAGATTGAGTACTGAGGATTGAAGATTAAGATTGAGGATTGAGGATTGAGGATTGAGGATTGAGGATTGAAGATTGAGGATTCGGTATTGAGGGTTGAGGATTGAGGATTGAAGATTGAGTATTGAGGATTGAAGATTGAGGATTCAGGATTGAAGATTGAGTATCGAGGATTGAAGATTGAGGATTGAGGATTGAGGATTGAGGATTGAGGATTGAAGATTGAGTACTGAGGATTGAAGATTAAGATTGAGGGTTGAGGATTGAGGATTGAGGATTGAGGTTTGAGGATTGAAGATTGAGGATTGAAGATTGAGGATTGTGTATTGAGGATTGAAGAATGAGGATTGAATATTGAGTGTTGAGGATTGAAGATTGAGATTGAGGATTGGGGATTGAGGATTGAGGATTGAGGATTGAAGATTGAGGATTGGGGATTGAGGATTGACGATTGAGGATTGAGCATTGGGGATTGAGAATTGAGGATTTAGGATTGAAGGTTGAGTATTGAGGATTGAAGATTGAGGATTGAGGATTGAGGATTGAGCATTGAGGATTGAAGACTGAGGATTGAGGAGTGAGTATTGAAGATTGAGGATTTGGGACTGAGGATTGAAGATTGAGGATGGAGGATTGAGGATTGAGGATTGAGGATTGAGGATTGAGGATTGAATATTGAGAATTGGGTATTGAGGATTGAAGAATGAGGATTGAGGATTGAGGATTGAGGATTGAGGATTGAAGATTGAGTATTGAGGATTGAAGATTGACGATTGAGGATTGAGGATTGAGGATTGAGGATTGAGGATTCAGGATTGAAGATTGAGTATCGAGGATTGAAGATTGAGGATTGAGGATTGAGGATTGAGGATTGAGGATTGAAGATTGAGTACTGAGGATTGAAGATTAAGATTGAGGGTTGAGGATTGAGGATTGAGGACTGAGGTTTGAGGATTGAAGATTGAGGATTGAAGATTGAGGATTGTGTATTGAGGATTGAAGAATGAGGATTGAATATTGAGTGTTGAGGATTGAAGATTGAGATTGAGGATAGGGGATTGAGGATTGAGGATTGAGGATTGAGGATTGAAGATTGAGGTTTGCGTACTGAGGATAGAACATTGACGATTGAGGATTGAGTATTGAGGATTGAGGATTGAGGATTGAAGATTGAATATTGATGATTGAAGATTGAGGATTGAGGATTGAAGATTGAGTATTGAGGATTGAAGATTGAGGATTGAGGATTGAGGATTGAGGATTGAAGATTGAAGATTGAGTACTGAGGATTGAAGATTAAGATTGAGGATTGAGGATTGAGGACTGAGGATTGAGGATTGAGGATTGAAGGTTCAGTATTGAGGATTGAAGATTGAGAATTGAGGATTGAGGATTGAGCGTTGAGGACTGAGTGTTGAGGGTTGAGTGATGAGAATTGATGTTTGTGGATAGAGATTTGAAGATTGCAGATTGAGTATTGAGTATTGAAAACTGTGAATTGAGTATATTATATTGAGGATTGAGGATTGACAACTGATTGTTGAGGACTGAGGGCTGAAGATTGAGGATTCCGGATTGAGGATTCAGAATTGAAATTTGAGGACTGAGCATTGAGGATTGAAGATTGAGTATTGAGGATTGAAGATTGAGAATTGGCGATTGAGGATTGAGGATTGAGGATGAGGGCTGAGGGTTGAGGATTGAGGTTTGAGGACTGAGGACTGAGGATTGAGTATTGAGTATTGAGGATTGAGGATTGAAGATTGAGTATTGAGGATTGAAGATTGACGATTGAGGATTGAGGATTGAGGACTGAGGATTGAGGATTGAGGATTGAGGATTGAAGATTGAGTATTGAGGATTGAAGGTAGAGGATTGAGGATTGAGAATTGAGGATTGAGGCTTGATGATTGAGTACAGAGGATTGAGGATTAAGATTGGGGATTGAGGATTGAGGATTGAGGATTGAGGATTGAGGATTGAAGATTGAGTATGGAGGATTGAAGATTGAGGATTGAGGATTGAGGATTGAGGATTGAGGATTGAAGATTGAGTACTGAGGATTGAAGATTAAGATTGAGGATTGAGGATTGAGGACTGAGGATTGAGGATTGAGGATTGAAGGTTCAGTATTGAGGATTGAAGATTGAGAATTGAGGATTGAGGATTGAGCGTTGAGGACTGAGTGTTGAGGGTTGAGTGATGAGAATTGATGTTTGTGGATAGAGATTTGAAGATTGCAGATTGAGTATTGAGTATTGAAAACTGTGAATTGAGTATATTCTATTGAGGATTGAGGATTGACAACTGATTGTTGAGGACTGAGGGCTGAAGATTGAGGATTCCGGATTGAGGATTCAGAATTGAAATTTGAGGACTGAGCATTGAGGATTGAAGATTGAGTATTGAGGATTGAAGATTGAGAATTGAGGATTGAGGATTGAGGATTGAGAATGAGGGCTGAGGGTTGAGGATTGAGGTAGAGGACTGAGGACTGAGGATTGGGGATTGAGAATTGAGGATTGAGGATTGAGTGTTGAAGATTGAGGATTGGGTATTGAGGATTGAAGAATGAGGATTGAGGATTGAGGATTGAGGATTGAGGATTGAGGATTGAAGATTGAGTATTGAGGACTGAAGGTTGACGATCGAGGATTGAGGATTGAGGATTGAGGATCGAAGATTGAGTACTGAGGATTGAAGATTAAGATTGAGGATTGAGGATTGAGGACTGAGGATTGAGGATTGACGATTGAAGGTACAGTATTGAGGATTGAAGATTGAGAATTGAGGATTGAGGATTGAACATTGAGGACTGAGTGTTGAGGGTTGAGTGATGAGAATTGATGTTTGTGGATACAGATTTGAAGATTGCAGATTGAGTATTTAGTATTGAAAACTGTGAATTGAGCATATTCTATTGAGGATTGAGGATTGACAACTGATTGTTGAGGTCTGAGGGCTGAAGATTGAGGGTTCCGGATTGAGGATTCAGAATTGAAATTTGAGGACTGAGCATTGAGGATTGAAGATTGAGTATTGAGGATTGAAGATTGAGAATTGAGGATTGAGGATTGAGGATTGAGAATGAGGGCTGAGGGTTGACGATTGAGGTTTGAGGACTGAGGACTGAGGATTGAGGATTGAGAATTGAGGATTGAGGATTGAGGGTTGAAGATTGAGGATTGGGTATTGAGGATTGAAGTATGAGGATTGAGGATTGAGGATTGAGGATTGAGGAGTGAATACTGAGTATTGAGGATTGAAGATCGACTATTGAGGATTGCGAATTGAGGATTGCGGGTTGAGGATTGAGGATTGAAGATTGAGTATTGAGGATTGAAGGTTGAGGATTGTGGATTGAGGATTTAGGATTGAGGCTTGAATATTGAGGATTGGGGACTGAGTGTTGAGGGTTGAGTGATGAGAATTGATGTTTGTGGATAGAGATTTGAAGATTGCAGGTTGAGTATTGAGTATTGAAAACTGTGAAATCATGATATTCTATTGAGGATTGAGGATGGACCACTGACTGTGGAGGACTGAGGGCTGAAGATTGAGGATTCAGGATTGGGGATTGAGGATTGAGGTTTGAGGACTGAGGATTGAGGATTGAGGATTGAGGATTGAGGATTGAGGATTGAGGATTGAAGACTGAGGATCGGGTATTGAGGATTGAACATTGATGATTGAGGATTGAGGATTGAGGATTGAGGGTTGAGGATTGAGGATTGAAGATTAAGATTGAGGATTGAGGATTGAGGATTGCGAATTGAGGATTGCGGGTTGAGGATTGAGGATTGAAGATTGAGTATTGAGGATTGAAGGTTGAGGATTGTGGATTGAGGATTGAGGATTGAGGATTGAAGATCGACTATTGAGGATTGCGAATTGAGGATTGCGGGTTGAGGATTGAGGATTGAAGATTGAGTATTGAGGATTGAAGGTTGAGGATTGTGGATTGAGGATTGAGGATTGAGGCTTGAATATTGAGGATTGGGGACTGAGTGTTGAGGGTTGAGTGATGAGAATTGATGTTTGTGGATAGAGATTTGAAGATTGCAGGTTGAGTATTGAGTATTGAAAACTGTGAAATCATGATATTCTATTGAGGATTGAGGATGGACCACTGACTGTGGAGGACTGAGGGCTGAAGATTGAGGATTCAGGATTGGGGATTGAGGATTGAGGTTTGAGGACTGAGGATTGAGGATTGAGGATTGAGGATTGAGGATTGAGGATTGAGGATTGAAGACTGAGGATCGGGTATTGAGGATTGAACATTGATGATTGAGGATTGAGGATTGAGGATTGAGGATTGAGGATTGAGGATTGAGGATTGAAGATTGAGTATCGAGGATTGGAGATTGAGGATTGAGGATTGAGGATTGAGGATTGAGGATTGAAGATTGAGGTTTGAGGATTGAGGATTGAGGATTGAGGATTGAAGATTGAGGATTGGGTATTGAGGATTGAATAATGAGGATTGAGGATTGAGTATTGAGGATTGAGGATTGAAGATTGAGTACTGAGGATTGAAGATTAAGATTGAGGGTTGAGGATTGAGGATTGAGGATTGAGGTTTGAGGATTGAAGATTGAGGATTGCGTATTGAGGATAGAACATTGAGGATTGAAGATTGAGGATTGAGGGTTGAAGATTGAGGATCGAGGATTGAGGATTGAGGATTGAGGATTGAGGATTGAAGAATGAGGATTGAGGATTGAGGATTGAGGATTGAGTATTGAAGACTGAGTATTGAGGATTGAAGATTGAGGATTGAGGAGTGAGTACAGAAAATTGAGGATTTGGGACTGAGGATTGAAGATTGGGGTTTGAGGATCGAGGATTGAGGATTGAGGATTGAGGATTGAGGATTGAGGATTGAAGATTGAGGATTGAGGATTGAGGATTGAGGATTGAGGATTGAGGATTGAAGATTGAATATTGATGATTAAACATTGAGGGTTGAGGATTGAGGGTTGTGGATTGAGGACGAGGACTGAGTGTTGAATATTGATGTCTGAGGTCTGAGGATTGAGGATTGAGAATTGAGAATTGAGGATTGAGGATTGAAGATTGAGGATTGGGTATTGAGGATAGACGAATGAGGATTGAGGATTGAGGATTGAGGATTGAAGATTGAATATTGATGATTAAACATTGAGGGTTGAGCATTGAGGGTTGTGGATTGAGGACGAGGACTGAGTGTTGAATATTGATGTCTGAGGTCTGAGGATTGAGGATTGAGAATTGAGAATTGAGGATTGAGGATTGAAGATTGAGGATTGGGTATTGAGGATTGACGAATGAGGATTGAGGATTGCGGATTGAGGATTGAGGATTGAGTATTGAGGATTGAAGACTGAGTGTTGAGGGTTGAGTGATGAGAATTGATGTTTGTGGATAGAGATTTGAAGATTGCAGATTGAGTATTGAGTATTGAAAACTGTGAATTGATGATATTCTCTTGAGGATTGAGGATTGACAACTGATTGTTGAGGACTGAGGGCTGAAGGTTGAGGATTCAGGATTGAGGATTCAGGATTGTGGATTGAGGATTGAGGATTGAGAATTGAAGATTGAGGATTGAGCATTGGGGGTTTTGGATTGAGGACGAGGACTGAGGGTTGAGTATTGATGTTTGAGGTCTGAGGATTGAGGGTTGAGGATTGTGAATTGAGGATTGAGGATTGAAGATTGAGGATTGGGTACTGAGGATTGAAGAATGAGCATTGAGTATTGAGTATTGAGGATTGAGGATTGAGGATTGAGGATTGAAGATTGAGGATTAGGTATTGAGAATTGAAGAATGAGGATTGAGTATTGAGTATTGAGGATTGAGGATTGAAGATTGAGTATTGAGGATTGAAGATTGACGATTGAGGATTGAGGATTGAGGATTGAGGATTCAGGATTGAGGATTGAGGATTGAAGATTGAGTATTGGGTATTGAAGATTGAGGATTGAAGATTAAGATTGAGGATTGAGGATTGAGGATTGCGAATTGAGGATTGCGGGTTGAGGATTGAGGATTGAAGATTGAGTATTGAGGATTGAAGGTTGAGGATTGTGGATTGAGGATTGAGGATTGAGGCTTGAATATTGAGGATTGGGGACTGAGTGTTGAGGGTTGAGTGATGAGAATTGATGTTTGTGGATAGAGATTTGAAGATTGCAGGTTGAGTATTGAGTATTGAAAACTGTGAAATCATGATATTCTATTGAGGATTGAGGATGGACCACTGACTGTGGAGGACTGAGGGCTGAAGATTGAGGATTGAGGATTGAGGATTGAGGATTGAGGATTGAGGATTGAAGATTGAGTATCGAGGATTGGAGATTGAGGATTGAGGATTGAGGATTGAGGATTGAGGATTGAAGATTGAGGTTTGAGGATTGAGGATTGAGGATTGAGGATTGAAGACTGAGGATTGGGTATTGAGGATTGAATAATGAGGATTGAGGATTGAGTATTGAGGATTGAGGATTGAAGATTGAGTACTGAGGATTGAAGATTAAGATTGAGGGTTGAGGATTGAGGATTGAGGATTGAGGTTTGAGGATTGAAGATTGAGGATTGCGTATTGAGGATAACACATTGAGGATTGAAGGTTGACGATTGAGGGTTGAAGATTGAGGATCGAGGATTGAGGATTGAGGATTGAGGATTGAGGATTGAAGAATGAGGATTGAGGATTGAGGATTGAGGATTGAGTATTGAAGACTGAGTATTGAGGATTGAAGATTGAGGATTGAGGAGTGAGTACAGAAAATTGAGGATTTGGGACTGAGGATTGAAGATTGGGGTTTGAGGATCGAGGATTGAGGATTGAGGATTGAGGATTGAGGATTGAGGATTGAAGATTGAGGATTGAGGATTGAGGATTGAGGATTGAGGATTGAGGATTGAAGATTGAATATTGATGATTAAACATTGAGGGTTGAGGATTGAGGGTTGTGGATTGAGGACGAGGACTGAGTGTTGAATATTGATGTCTGAGGTCTGAGGATTGAGGATTGAGAATTGAGAATTGAGGATTGAGGATTGAAGATTGAGGATTGGGTATTGAGGATAGACGAATGAGGATTGAGGATTGAGGATTGAGGATTGAAGATTGAATATTGATGATTAAACATTGAGGGTTGAGGATTGAGGGTTGTGGATTGAGGACGAGGACTGAGTGTTGAATATTGATGTCTGAGGTCTGAGGATTGAGGATTGAGAATTGAGAATTGAGGATTGAGGATTGAAGATTGAGGATTGGGTATTGAGGATTGACGAATGAGGATTGAGGATTGCGGATTGAGGATTGAGGATTGAGTATTGAGGATTGAAGACTGAGTGTTGAGGGTTAAGTGATGAGAATTGATGTTTGTGGATAGAGATTTGAAGATTGCAGATTGAGTATTGAGTATTGAAAACTGTGAATTGATGATATTCTCTTGAGGATTGAGGATTGACAACTGATTGTTGAGGACTGAGGGCTGAAGGTTGAGGATTCAGGATTGAGGATTCAGGATTGTGGATTGAGGATTGAGGATTGAGAATTGAAGATTGAGGATTGAGTATTGGGGGTTTTGGATTGAGGACGAGGACTGAGGGTTGAGTATTGATGTTTGAGGTCTGAGGATTGAGGGTTGAGGATTGTGAATTGAGGATTGAGGATTGAAGATTGAGGATTGGGTACTGAGGATTGAAGAATGAGCATTGAGTATTGAGTATTGAGGATTGAGGATTGAGGATTGAGGATTGAAGATTGAGGATTAGGTATTGAGAATTGAAGAATGAGGATTGAGTATTGAGTATTGAGGATTGAGGATTGAAGATTGAGTATTGAGGATTGAAGATTGACGATTGAGGATTGAGGATTGAGGATTGAGGATTGAGGATTGAGGATTGAGGATTGAAGATTGAGTATTGGGTATTGAAGATTGAGGATTGAGGATTGAGGATTGTGGATTGAGGATTGAAGATTGAGTACTCAGGATTGAATATTAAGATTGAGGATTGAGGATTGAGGATTGAGGATTGAGGATTGAGGATTGAAGATTGAATATTGAGGATTGAAGATTGAGGATTGAGCATTGAGGATTGAGGATTGAAGATTGTGTATTGAGGATTGAAGATTGAGGATTGAGGATTGAGGATTAAGGATTGAGGATTGAGGATTGAGGATTGCGCATAGAAGATTGAGGATTGGGTATTGCGGATTGAACATTGAGGATTGAGGATTGAGGATTGAGGATTGAGGACTGAAGATTGAATATTTATGATTGAATATTGAGGATTGACGATTGATGGTTGTGGATTGAGGACGAGGACTGAGGGTTGACTACTGCTGTTTGAGGTCTGAGGATTGAGGATTGAGGATTGAGAATTGAGGATTGAGGATTGAGGATTGAAGACTGAGTGCTGAGGGTTCAGTGATGAGAATTGATGTTTGTGGATAGAGATTTGAAGATTGCAGATTAAGTATTGAGTATTGAAGACTGTGAATTGATGATATTCTCTTGAGGATTGAGGATTGACAACTGATTGTTGAGGACTGAGGGCTGAAGGTTGAGGAATCAGGATTGAGGATTCAGGATTGTGGATTGAGGATTGAGGATTGAGAATTGAAGATTGAGGATTGAGTATTGGGGGTTGTGGATTGAGGACGAGGACTGAGGACTGAGGATTGAGGATTGAGAATTGAGGATTGAGGATTGAGTGTTGAAGATTGAGGATTGGGTATTGAGGATTGAAGATTGAGGATTGAGGATTGAGGATTGAGGATTGAGGATTGAGGATTGAAGATTGAGTATTGAGGACTGAAGGTTGACGATCGAGGATTGAGGATTGAGGATTGAGGATCGAAGATTGAGTACTGAGGATTGAAGATTAAGATTGAGGATTGAGGATTGAGGACTGAGGATTGAGGATTGACGATTGAAGGTACAGTATTGAGGATTGAAGATTGAGAATTGAGGATTGAGGATTGAACATTGAGGACTGAGTGTTGAGGGTTGAGTGATGAGAATTGATGTTTGTGGATACAGATTTGAAGATTGCAGATTGAGTATTTAGTATTGAAAACTGTGAATTGAGCATATTCTATTGAGGATTGAGGATTGACAACTGATTGTTGAGGTCTGAGGGCTGAAGATTGAGGGTTCCGGATTGAGGATTCAGAATTGAAATTTGAGGACTGAGCATTGAGGATTGAAGATTGAGTATTGAGGATTGAAGATTGAGAATTGAGGATTGAGGGTTGAGGATTGAGAATGAGGGCTGAGGGTTGACGATTGAGGTTTGAGGACTGAGGACTGAGGATTGAGGATTGAGAATTGAGGATTGAGGATTGAGGGTTGAAGATTGAGGATTGGGTATTGAGGATTGAAGTATGAGGATTGAGGATTGAGGATTGAGGATTGAGGAGTGAATATTGAGTATTGAGGATTGAAGATCGACTATTGAGGATTGCGAATTGAGGATTGCGGGTTGAGGATTGAGGATTGAAGATTGAGTATTGAGGATTGAAGGTTGAGGATTGTGGATTGAGGATTTAGGATTGAGGCTTGAATATTGAGGATTGGGGACTGAGTGTTGAGGGTTGAGTGATGAGAATTGATGTTTGTGGATAGAGATTTGAAGATTGCAGGTTGAGTATTGAGTATTGAAAACTGTGAAATCATGATATTCTATTGAGGATTGAGGATGGACCACTGACTGTGGAGGACTGAGGGCTGAAGATTGAGGATTCAGGATTGGGGATTGAGGATTGAGGTTTGAGGACTGAGGATTGAGGATTGAGGATTGAGGATTGAGGATTGAGGATTGAGGATTGAAGACTGAGGATCGGGTATTGAGGATTGAACATTGATGATTGAGGATTGAGGATTGAGGATTGAGGGTTGAGGATTGAGGATTGAAGATTAAGATTGAGGATTGAGGATTGAGGATTGCGAATTGAGGATTGCGGGTTGAGGATTGAGGATTGAAGATTGAGTATTGAGGATTGAAGGTTGAGGATTGTGGATTGAGGATTGAGGATTGAGGATTGAAGATCGACTATTGAGGATTGCGAATTGAGGATTGCGGGTTGAGGATTGAGGATTGAAGATTGAGTATTGAGGATTGAAGGTTGAGGATTGTGGATTGAGGATTGAGGATTGAGGCTTGAATATTGAGGATTGGGGACTGAGTGTTGAGGGTTGAGTGATGAGAATTGATGTTTGTGGATAGAGATTTGAAGATTGCAGGTTGAGTATTGAGTATAGAAAACTGTGAAATCATGATATTCTATTGAGGATTGAGGATGGACCACTGACTGTGGAGGACTGAGGGCTGAAGATTGAGGATTCAGGATTGGGGATTGAGGATTGAGGTTTGAGGACTGAGGATTGAGGATTGAGTATTGAGGATTGAGGATTGAGGATTGAGGATTGAGGATTGAAGACTGAGGATCGGGTATTGAGGATTGAACATTGATGATTGAGGATTGAGGATTGAGGATTGAGGATTGAAGATTGAGTACTGAGGATTGAAGATTAAGATTGAGGGTTGAGGATTGAGGATTGAGGATTGAGGTTTGAGGATTGAAGATTGAGGATTGCGTATTGAGGATAGAACATTGAGGATTGAAGATTGAGGATTGAGGGTTGAAGATTGAGGATCGAGGATTGAGGATTGAGGATTGAGGATTGAGGATTGAAGAATGAGGATTGAGGATTGAGGATTGAGGATTGAGTATTGAAGACTGAGTATTGAGGATTGAAGATTGAGGATTGAGGAGTGAGTACAGAAAATTGAGGATTTGGGACTGAGGATTGAAGATTGGGGTTTGAGGATCGAGGATTGAGGATTGAGGATTGAGGATTGAGGATTGAGGATTGAAGATTGAGGATTGAGGATTGAGGATTGAGGATTGAGGATTGAGGATTGAAGATTGAATATTGATGATTAAACATTGAGGGTTGAGGATTGAGGGTTGTGGATTGAGGACGAGGACTGAGTGTTGAATATTGATGTCTGAGGTCTGAGGATTGAGGATTGAGAATTGAGAATTGAGGATTGAGGATTGAAGATTGAGGATTGGGTATTGAGGATAGACGAATGAGGATTGAGGATTGAGGATTGAGGATTGAAGATTGAATATTGATGATTAAACATTGAGGGTTGAGCATTGAGGGTTGTGGATTGAGGACGAGGACTGAGTGTTGAATATTGATGTCTGAGGTCTGAGGATTGAGGATTGAGAATTGAGAATTGAGGATTGAGGATTGCAGATTGAGGATTGGGTATTGAGGATTGACGAATGAGGATTGAGGATTGCGGATTGAGGATTGAGGATTGAGTATTGAGGATTGAAGACTGAGTGTTGAGGGTTGAGTGATGAGAATTGATGTTTGTGGATAGAGATTTGAAGATTGCAGATTGAGTATTGAGTATTGAAAACTGTGAATTGATGATATTCTCTTGAGGATTGAGGATTGACAACTGATTGTTGAGGACTGAGGGCTGAAGGTTGAGGATTCAGGATTGAGGATTCAGGATTGTGGATTGAGGACTGAGGATTGAGAATTGAAGATTGAGGATTGAGTATTGGGGGTTTTGGATTGAGGACGAGGACTGAGGGTTGAGTATTGATGTTTGAGGTCTGAGGATTGAGGGTTGAGGATTGTGAATTGAGGATTGATGATTGAAGATTGAGGATTGGGTACTGAGGATTGAAGAATGAGCATTGAGTATTGAGTATTGAGGATTGAGGATTGAGGATTGAGGATTGAAGATTGAGGATTAGGTATTGAGAATTGAAGAATGAGGATTGAGTATTGAGTATTGAGGATTGAGGATTGAAGATTGAGTATTGAGGATTGAAGATTGACGATTGAGGATTGAGGATTGAGGATTGAGGATTCAGGATTGAGGATTGAGGATTGAAGATTGAGTATTGGGTATTGAAGATTGAGGATTGAAGATTAAGATTGAGGATTGAGGATTGAGGATTGCGAATTGAGGATTGCGGGTTGAGGATTGAGGATTGAAGATTGAGTATTGAGGATTGAAGGTTGAGGATTGTGGATTGAGGATTGAGGATTGAGGCTTGAATATTGAGGATTGGGGACTGAGTGTTGAGGGTTGAGTGATGAGAATTGATGTTTGTGGATAGAGATTTGAAGATTGCAGGTTGAGTATTGAGTATTGAAAACTGTGAAATCATGATATTCTATTGAGGATTGAGGATGGACCACTGACTGTGGAGGACTGAGGGCTGAAGATTGAGGATTGAGGATTGAGGATTGAGGATTGAGGATTGAGGATTGAAGATTGAGTATCGAGGATTGGAGATTGAGGATTGAGGATTGAGGATTGAGGATTGAGGATTGAAGATTGAGGTTTGAGGATTGAGGATTGAGGATTGAGGATTGAAGACTGAGGATTGGGTATTGAGGATTGAATAATGAGGATTGAGGATTGAGTATTGAGGATTGAGGATTGAAGATTGAGTACTGAGGATTGAAGGTTAAGATTGAGGGTTGAGGATTGAGGATTGAGGATTGAGGTTTGAGGATTGAAGATTGAGGATTGCGTATTGAGGATAACACATTGAGGATTGAAGATTGAGGATTGAGGGTTGAAGATTGAGGATCGAGGATTGAGGATTGAGGATTGAGGATTGAGGATTGAAGAATGAGGATTGAGGATTGAGGATTGAGGATTGAGTATTGAAGACTGAGTATTGAGGATTGAAGATTGAGGATTGAGGAGTGAGTACAGAAAATTGAGGATTTGGGACTGAGGATTGAAGATTGGGGTTTGAGGATCGAGGATTGAGGATTGAGGATTGAGGATTGAGGATTGAGGATTGAAGATTGAGGATTGAGGATTGAGGATTGAGGATTGAGGATTGAGGATTGAAGATTGAATATTGATGATTAAACATTGAGGGTTGAGGATTGAGTGTTGTGGATTGAGGACGAGGACTGAGTGTTGAATATTGATGTCTGAGGTCTGAGGATTGAGGATTGAGAATTGAGAATTGAGGATTGAGGATTGAAGATTGAGGATTGGGTATTGAGGATAGACGAATGAGGATTGAGGATTGAGGATTGAGGATTGAAGATTGAATATTGATGATTAAACATTGAGGGTTGAGGATTGAGGGTTGTGGATTGAGGACGAGGACTGAGTGTTGAATATTGATGTCTGAGGTCTGAGGATTGAGGATTGAGAATTGAGAATTGAGGATTGAGGATTGAAGATTGAGGATTGGGTATTGAGGATTGACGAATGAGGATTGAGGATTGCGGATTGAGGATTGAGGATTGAGTATTGAGGATTGAAGACTGAGTGTTGAGGGTTGAGTGATGAGAATTGATGTTTGTGGATAGAGATTTGAAGATTGCAGATTGAGTATTGAGTATTGAAAACTGTGAATTGATGATATTCTCTTGAGGATTGAGGATTGACAACTGATTGTTGAGGACTGAGGGCTGAAGGTTG